>NC_138906.1:436579-533152 GCF_965231255.1 Vanellus vanellus
AGGCAGACACGCTGTACCTTGGAGCAGCAATCGTGGGAACGACGCAAGGGCCTGCGGCTCCAAAGGACCGGAGTGCTCACCACCCCAGCTTTACGTCCTAATCACAAGATCGCTCTATTTCCATGGAAACAGCAGAATTAGAGACTTCAGTTTAAAGACAATTACCAACACCGGGTATTTAGCTGTTAAAGCTGTCAGCACTCCCATCTCCAGCACCAGGAGAGGAGACGGCGCTTCCCCACACCACCACCCCCTGCAGCAATGCAGCCGAGCCGCTCTCCAGCCCTGCCACCGCGCCTGGCCACGCTCAGGCAGCTCCAGAAGGGCAGGACTGCCCCATCGATATTTACTCTTGCTTCACTTACCGGTCAGTTAGGCTTCCAGAGAGCTTACCCTGCATGGATGTGCTGGGAGATGGAAGTCCCTGACTGACGGCGGTTGGATCCGGCGCTTGGTTGTACATCAGCAACCGATCTTGGCCGAGGTACAGCAGTCCTGCTGACCGAGGCTGCCCTGATGCTGCAGCTGTAGGAAAAGGCTTTCTGCACTCGTGAGTCATCCAGCGAGTTACTGGATAGCTTCGGGCACGAACATGAGTATCAGGCGGCACAAGAAGAGGCCAGTGCCTCCTCTTTCCCCTGACACAGCAAAGCACGGCGACTGTTATGGTCAACCCGAAGAAAGAGTGGTGCGGAGCCAAGGTGCTAATTACTATCGCTAGCAGAGGGCTGTCCTGTCCAACCCTGCTGTCGTCACTCCACCTTGCAGCCACAAGCCTTTCTTGACAACACAGCTGAGAAGGACCGAGGCAGCACCACAAGCCTTCTGAAACAAGTATCTTGGGTTTGCAAAACACAACGGCGTAAGCTATGACACTGGTAGTGCCATCGAGGCCGTTGAGTGAGACCGCGGTGCTCTCAGGGAGCTACCTGCGCCCAGGAAGCACTTGGGTAACCAAGAGGCATCTCCCATGGGAGAGGAGAAGAGCTGCCTCTCTGCCATCTGCCCAGCCAGGGCTCCTCTTGGAGGGGTTACCGCCCCAAAATCCCCTCTTGGTGCTCTGATGCCTTGGCATCGCTGCGGCCAGTGTGACCATTAGCTAACGGGTCCAGGGGGTCTTGCACAAGGAACCTCTCTCCTCTGGGCCATTACGCCTGAGTCCAAGGACCAAAATTGCTCAGTCCAGCTCGGATCGCATGTCGCCACACAGACAGGCAGACAGTGGGTAACAGATGCTAACGGCAAGTAAATTTGCCATAGCACATGCTATCTGCTGCCTTGCCATGCCTGGAAGGCACTGGAAACCTGGCCGTGAGCCAAATTCCTGCCACAATTACAACCATGCTCATCAAGCCCTTCCTGCCGGGTCAGGGCAGCAACGTCCCAGTCTCCAGGAGAGCAACTTCTCACCCGCAGAAATCCCAACCCTGCTGCGAGACGGAGAGCTCGCAACTGGAGAAGATGGAGGGAAGTCACCTCGTACTGCAGAGTCTGTGGGACACGGCAGCCCCCCTGCTCCGGGGAGAGCTCACACAGAGCCGCCGACAGCCTCGCGCTGGCAAAGCTCCCTATGAAGACACACAAGCCTGGCTGAAAACTGCGTCTACAGCTCATCTGCCATGAAAGCTGGGGGTGCTTTAGGCCAGACCCCCCCTCAGCCGCTGGAGAGAACTCCCTGGGGTACAGTTACACACAGCCAGCCCCACGCTACCCCTAAGGACAAGTACAGGCAGGGAAGAGCCTCTGACCTCCGGTCCATGCCTGCTGCTCCCCACACGGAGCCCCTGAGCACCCTGAACCCTGCAGTCACCCGTGCTCACCACGTCACAGCAGAGCCCCAGCCTGCTCCTCCGTAACGCCACCATAGGCAGAGGCAGGACCGGGGTGCCGGTGTGGAGGAGACGTGTCCTCAGGATCAAACCTATCCCCGGGGCTCCCCCTCCGCCTACGCTCCCTCCTCCTCACCCCAAGGGTTCGCAGCCATGGGGTGGGCTGCATCGCCTACGGCTCCTCGCTCCGTCCTCTCCTCTCCGGCCACTCTCCCCTCCTGCCTGCAGCCTGCCTATCCTCTCCCGCCCCCCCGTGCCCCCCGACGGCTGGTTGGGGCTGACACCCCCTCGGCTGCCGGCGGGCGCTGCGGCAGTGCCTGTGCCTGGCAGCGGCAGTGAGTCAGGCGCAGGCAGCGCGGCCCGTGGGAGTCTGCCGGCTGAGTCACCCAGCGTGGAGAAGGGCTGACTCACCCTCGGACGGAC
This sequence comes from Vanellus vanellus, assembly GCF_965231255.1. Lineage (NCBI taxonomy): Eukaryota > Metazoa > Chordata > Aves > Charadriiformes > Charadriidae > Vanellus > Vanellus vanellus. The sequence continues at coordinate 438,832 of NC_138906.1, forward strand.
AGATGGACAGACGCTGGCCGGCAGATGCTGCCGCAGCAGCTCCAGGTGCAGGTTTCCTCCCCGCTGCCCTGTGCTGTTCTGCTGCCGGCAGTTCCCTGTGGGCCCTGGTGCCGGGCAGCGCGCCGACCCGGCAGCGACATGGGCAGGGAGTCTCCCGGCTGCCAGTGGTGCTTCGGGGACCAGGGGTGCCGTGCCTGCTCCCGGACATGCGCCAGTGTCCCTGCTGTGGTCCACACCGCCAGGAACGAAGCCGTGAGTCAGACAAGACCACAGCCGCCACCCTGGTGTGGGGCACGCTGCCGTGGCCACCAACCTTGCACCCCACTGAGCCACATGTCTGTCTGTCACCCGTCTGACCTTGGCCTCCAACACCCCCTGCCCCGGGCATGGGGCTGACCCATGGCCAAGCTGTGCCAGGACCATGGCCTGTCCACGGCACCGTCCCCAGCCCAGGACAGCTGGCAGCACCGGGGCACAGGATCGTGTCCCGGTGCTGCCAGCTGTCCTGGGCTGGGGACGGTGCCGTGGCCCTTGGGGAGGGGGGACCAAGGGGATCTCACCCACCTCACCTCCAACCCCTTCATCAGGAAACCGTGCACCACCTACTTCAGCAATAAAGTAACTCAAAATCCCATTAACTGTGCATTTATTTTAGTGTGCCACCTAAATCTGGCAACCGCCGCTGGGGTTTGGGACCGGCAGAATTAGCTCAAGGAGAGGAGGGGACGTGGGGCTGGGGTCAGCGCTGCCGGGAGCCCGGTGGACCCGACGACCCCAGCAGCGGGACATCCCCAAACGCCCAGACACCCCCGAGACAACAGGAGAGCAGCAGCACGACCCACCGCTCGGGAAGAAAGCTGCGGGGTGCAGGGGAGGGGGCTCCGCTCGCTGGCACAGCCCCGGCCACACCGCGGGAAGGGGGATGGCGACGACCCCTTCCTCCACGCTGTCCCCGGCAGGGGACCGGGGCTGTGGGCAAAACCGCAGCTTCTTCCCGTGCAGCCCCGAGAACCCAAAGGCACTGCCCAGGAGCGTGAGGCCGTCAGAATCCCGCAGTCTCAGCTCTGGCGCGTCTCACGAGCCCACCGGACCCTCACACGGGCTGCCAAAGCCAGAGCCCGGCCGGGGTCTCTTCCACACCACACCACCGACCGCGCCAGGCAGGAGCCGCTCCTCAGCTCCGTGTCACCTCCGTTCGGGTAACGCGCCCCAGAGCGGAACTGCCACCAAACTGCCACCAAACTGCCACCCAGCTCAGGCCGGGCAGCCCCTGCGCTGGGCGCTCGCGGTGACAGACCCCTCCTGCGGGCTGGGGACCCGCGGGTGCGCCGGGTCCCTGCTCACACTGCAGCAACCGCCACCGGCACCAGCTTGGCAGCACGCAAGCGCCTGCTGGGGTCTGGTGGCCTTGGACAACGGCAGTACCCATGGGAAAATCTTACAGGGAGAAAATGGGGCTTGGCATCCCAGGTCTGACGGGGCACGCGGCTTTCGCTGGTTTCTCATTTGTTCGGGGGGTTTGTTGTTGTTTATGTTTTTTACATTTTCACGGTAATTTATCAGACAGCCAAGAAGCCAATACTCTCAAAAAGATAAAGAAAACAATTTGGCTAAAAGACCTGAACTAGCTTAGAGGCTAGCAACATCCAAAATACACCAAAAAAGGGTAAGAAATGGGAAAAAAGAGGAGGAAACAGATGTCACTAAGATCTTGAACACAGGAAGTAGCAAAAATTGGGATAGGAAGCTGAAGACTTCAGGAAAAAAAGTTTTTCAACAATGCTAAGTACAACAGGAAACAGCTTTGCAAAATATGGTACCCGCGCACGGCTCCTGCAGGACAGACACGGCAAACAGCCCCTGCAGCACGTACCGGAGAGCAGAAGCGGTCCGTCAGTCCTCACACCGATGGCATTGAAGGAGCAGACCGAAATACTCGTGAAGAGACAAAATGCATCATTTCAAAACCATTAGCAAAAAAAAATAATAAAATTAAAAAGTCATTAAAATAACATAATTTTAAATCAAAAGACACAAACAACTTGAATTTAACGGTATTAGAGTGAGCTCACAGAAAGGATCACTTTCCTGCTTATGCTAATTTTTAATAAATATTGAATCATAGAACGGTTTAGGTTGGAAGGGACCCTGAAGACCATCTAGCTCCCCCCCCTGCCCTGGGCAGGGCCACCTCCCCCCAGCCCAGGGTGCTCCCAGCCCCGTCCAACCCGGCCTTGACCACCTCCAGGGATGGGGCAGCCACAGCTTCTCGGGGCACCCTGCGCCAGGGGCTCATTATTTCAATAATGGAGATACTCAGTGTCCTGGTTTGAGTGACACAGGACTAATTTCTCCTCTAATACTTGGGAAAACCGCCCTTTTAGAAGACTCCAGTGTCTGAATTTGTGAAAATATTGACTTTCTAGCCAGCTATGGTGTGTGGGTTTCAAGGCCTCAGTGTTTTCGAGCTCGCCAGGTGCGGGGATGAGGAGGAGCGAGAGCCGGGCACTGGACCCAAGCTGTCAACGGGATTATTTCACAGAATCACAGAATCACAGAATAGTGAGGGTTGGAAGGGACCTCTGGAGATCATCTAGTCCAACCCCCCGCCAGAGCAGGGTCACATGGCATTTCATACCATGAACGGCACATTCACTGTAAATTAGAAAGCTGGGTGAGTGAAGTTACCTCAGCGTGCAGGAAAGAACACGCAGACTTCCCCAAGTAACCATCACCTCCGTAGCGTGACACCAATCCCTTACAAAGGCAGGGGACGGATTAAATGGAACTGATTTTTTTAAAAACAGAAATTCAAGTTATAGATCTGATTTCACTCCTCCAGGTGTTTCAAGCATTGCTGATAAAGACAATCGTGCCTATATTTTCATGAAGATGTGACTTATTACCATAATAAGTCCAAATACCATTGTCCTGGTTTGAGGTTTTCCATTTCTAATATAAATTAACACTTTGCAAAGTCATTAACAATAGACGCAATAAGAACGGGCTAAATGACCAGTCTCAGACAACAGCCAGAGAGAGTTCAGGCTAACGGGTACGAGGTTATCTAGTGATGCTCTGGAGCCATCCGAGTGATGAGAGAAGCTCCAGACAACTGGGAAAATGCTGATGCCATGCCTGTCTCCAAGACACACCAGGTGGCAAATGCCAGAAACGCCAGGACAGCCAGCTCCACCCCAGCCCCGCAAGGACCACGGAGCACACCCCTTTGGAGGCTACTTCCAAGGATGTGAGGAACGAGTGGGTAACCAGGAACCGTTGGTATGGACTTACCACAACAGATTATCCATAATCAACCCGGCTGCCTCATGAGATGGCTGGGCTGAGGAAGCGCGGGCTGGACAACCGGAGCAAGGATCATAGAATGGTTTAGGTTGGAAGGGACCTTGAAGATCATCTAGTTCCACTCCCTGCCACAGGCAGGGACGCCTCCCACTAGACCAGGTAAGGATGGGCAGAAACTGCCCGCACCACCAGGTTGGGGGCAGCAATCAAGGGCTCAATACCCAGCTGTCAGCCAGCAACGAGCAGAGCAGCTCATGGGTCAATACTGGGCCGATATCCTGCCATACCTCCATCGACCACCCATGTAATGACAGAGAGCACCCCCAGCAATCTGCAGATAACACTAACCCAAACATGCCAAACAACAGAGCTCTAATGCAGAAGCACCGTGACAAACTTGGACTGGGTGATGAGAAACCTCACGACGTGCAATATGGAGATGTGCACATGTCTGTGTCCCAGGCAGAAGGACTTCCATGTGGTGGTGCTGGCTGGGAAGCTGCTGGCTGAGAGCAGGCTGCTGGAGAAGGGACATGCCAGGTCGAGAAAGAGCCAACAGCATGTGTTCACGGCAAGGAAGGCAGACCACATCCCGGGTCACGTCAAGGAGAAGCACAGTCAGCAACTGAGGGAGTCCATCGTGACTCTTTACTCGAAACCAGTAAGGCTGCACCAGTCCGGGGCTCCCCAGTGCAAAAGGGATGTTGAGAAACTGGCAAGGGTCCAACATATGGCTACCAAGTGGTGAGGGGCTTGATCTACATGGTGACACCAAGGAGATCGGCTTCCACAGTCCGGCAGAGAAGAGTCAAAGGGGCAATCTAAAAGTGGCCTTCAGCTACACGACAGATGTAGTTGAGCCCTTCTCAGCAACAGCAGAGAACACAACGAGGGACAAGAGAACCGTGCCATGGCTTTGGACCACAGAGACCGAGTATTGGAAAGAACTTCTCCCCTAAGAGAGTAGCACCTGCAGAGACGTGGTATAATTTCCACACTGAAGATTTTTCTAGACTCAGGCAGAGAAAGCCACAGCCAACCTGGTCTAGTGCTGGTGAGAGTCTGACTGTGGGTAGGCTGGACCAGAGACTTACGGAGACCCAAACACCACTTCTCTGACGGTATAAATTAATCGGTACCAGACCTAACACTATTCAACCCTTTCTCTACGCAATGCAATAATGCAAGTAAAAGTAAGATCATGGCTGAAAAACATCTGGTTGATGCTGTGCCTTGGAGAATCTAGGACTGGGACGTGACTGAGTGACCTGGACCACTTTGCAAGCTGAGCCCATTCAGCTAAAGCACCTTTCTGCGCGGCCCCGTGTACGTGTTTTGCCCAAGGACTACCAGCCATCCCCATAGGATGGGGGCTGAAATGCTGGGACAGGTTCAAAGGTCAGAGCAGATGAGCAGTTCGTCACTAGTCCTCAACGCAACATTGGAGCAAAAGAGTTAAATGATCCTCGGACGCTTAAAAAACCCCAGTTAATAGAGAAAGGAGATGGATTTACAGTAACTGTAACTGTGGTTGAGTCAAATAACAGCGTGTTGCCTACAGTCTGATTTTTTTTTTTTATTTTAAGAACACTGGGTAATGAAGAGCCATAAAAATTCTTTGAAGGCCACAATAAATGAACTCACAAAGAGACATTTAACGAGCATTATGTGATTAACTTTCCAAAAAGAACATCAAGAGATAATTGATTATAAAGTAAAAGTAAACTTTTCAGGGAATAATGTTCAGGTAACATTTATTTAGTTTTATTTAGTCCAATCTAAATAAAGAAGTAAAAAAAAATGGAACTTTAAGCCAGATGAATGCAAATTAGAACTTAACTGCTAACCATTAGTAGGCTAGAGAAAATAACAACTGACCGAAGGAAACAGCGGATTAGGCACCGTTGCGATGTGTTGCCCAAGGAGGGTGTGGAACCCCCATTCCCCAGCGGTTTTCAAGACCTTTTCAGCTGGACAAAGCCCTTCGCAACCTGCTCGGATGGCAACGCCGACCCTGCCTGGAGCGGGACGTTGCACTAGAGACCTCCCAAGGCCCCTTCCAACAGGGGTGGTTCTGCCATTCTCCAACTGTTGGCGTTTTTCAATTCCACTCACACATTTATCCGGGAAACGCTTCAGCCAAACAATTTATTAAGATAAACAGTGGGGTAATAACAGGAGTTTTATTAGTTCACAATACATGGCAAAATAATTGAACGCACACTGCAGTATCAAATCCTGTGTTTAAAAAACAAAACCCACAAAACTCAGTTGACAGAGCTCAACACACTTTTAGGCATTTTCTCCTCACAAGAGGAACGTACTTCAGTCTCACCCCTCTCACCATCACAGTTTCCTCGTGCCCGTCCATCACAAGCTCACAGAACGTCTTATCGCAGCCGCGTTGTGCAACCCCCTCTCCAACCACCCGCTTCCAAGCCGGGGCTCCCCAGCCGAAGGGGTTGGGCAGGCTCTCCCACACCCTTTTCTTACTTGCACCAGGCCATGGGCCATTGTGTCCTCCAATTTTACCTTAGACTCTCTCCAACTTCACTTCCACATCTTACAGTCTACCAAAGCGTCCTTCACCAAAGCCTCCAAAGAAAGCTGTCCAGAGAAGGCTGAGCAGGAAAAGGACTGGCCAGGGAGGTCGTGTGATGTGTCAGAGGACGGACAGCGAACTATAAACAAGAGACTCCACCAAGGCAGACGTTACTAAACTCCACAGGCAAGATGTTATTGGAAGCAAATCCATAAGACAAAATGAAAAAAAAAAAAAAAAAAGATTACAGCAAGCTGGCAGGTCCTCAAAGCAATGGTGCCAACCTATTGTTCCTGGTGCAAAGGAATAACGAGTGTGGTAGGAGAGCAACTTGGCTAACTCACAGGAGCTCCTTATTGGTCTCAGGCACAGGAGGGCACGCACGTGGAAAGTGGAAATTAGGTCAGATTAATAAGGATAAACACAAAAGAGTGGCATCAGCACCACAGACGAAACTCAAAACAGCTACGCAGAGAGTAAGAGGCAACTAGGAACACCCTGCAACGACAAGAAGCAATTCTGCACACCAGCAATCAACATAACAACACGAACAAGATTGGTCTGTTACTCAGTGCACAGAAAAAGCAATTGAGGAATGACACTGAGGACAGAGTGGTTTATGCCTTTTTGCGTAAGTCTTTGCTATGAACAGCAAAGAGGTGTCCGGCACAAAAAGCAGCAGCTAAAGAATCACACCTAAGCTTTCAGTAAAAAAGTGCAATGTCAGATTTTGATTAACTTGACCCTGGAATGCTTAATTGTCTGGAGCGACCTTGGAAGAGCTCAAGCCCCAAGAGCTCTCAGCTGATGGAAGGAAACTGCACTAAAAAAGGCAAGAGTAGTGCCCACCTTTAAAAACGAACAAACGAGAAGCGAAGAACTCACAGATCACTTATAACATCAAAAAAGCAACAACAGCAACACCCTGTACGTCCCCGGAAGACAAGGTAAGCATTAGTACATAAGGATTTATTAGGAACAAATGTTGTCAAACCAACGTCAGTCCCTTCGGCGAGGGGGTAACAGACCTTCAGCACTGCAGAAAAGCAGCTGTTAAGCATCGTAGATTAAGTCATGTTTCTGACTGTTTCACGTGGCATTTTCAAAATTAATTTAACAAAGGATAAACCTACTATAGGCTCAGAATGATACTGATTTGATAAATGTTCTCAGAATAGTTATCAAAGATGACCACACAAATTTAAATGAGTATCAACTTGGACTGGGGAAGGTTTCTCCTAGGTTCAGCTCTTTTCAACATCCTTATTCACCAACCAGACGATGGCCCCAAAACAGGACAGAGAGCTGCAGATTACTCAGCAACTCTTCAGAAAAGGATCTGGGGGTGAAAGTGGAACACAAACCAACAGGAGTCAGCAATACCATATTTCTGAGGAAAGGCAACCACCCTGTTGAATCGTATGAACAGGGACAAGCCTGCAGTCCTGCTTTGTGCTTTTTTCCACCATTGGTGGAGTGCTGCATCCAGCCTTGGGTCCCACTTTTCAAGGGGGATGTGGTCAAGGGGAGAGAGCCCAGAGGAGCATGAAGATGAAGAGAGGATCAGAAAATGTCACGGACAAAGACCTAAAGTTATTAAACCTAAAGAAGAGGATTCTGCTACAGTTTTCAAATATGGAAAGAGGCTGTTGCAGAGAGGAAGGGAACGATCTGTTCCCTTTGTCCTCGGTAAGTAGCTGAAATTGGGAACAAAGAAGATTCAGGTTAAACTTTCCAAGGAAAAGGATAGTTAAACACTGGAACAGATTTTGCAGAATCCTAGAATGGTTTGTGTTGGAAGGGACTTTCAAAGATCATCTGGTCCACCCCCCCCTGCCCCGGGCAGGGACACCTCCCCCCAGCCCAGGGTGCTCCCAGCCCCGTCCAACCTGGCCTTGACCACTTCCAGGGATGGGGCAGCCACAGGGCACCCTGCGCCAGGGGCTCACCGCCCTCAGAGTCATATCTAATCTAAATCTCCCCTCTTTCCGTTTAAAACCATTCCCCCTCGTCCCATGGCTCCCCTCCCTGACCCAGAGTACCCCCCAGCTCTCCCGGAGCCCCTTTAGGCACTGGAAGGGGCTCTCAGGTCTCCACGGAGCCTTCTCTTCTCCAGGCTGACCCCCCCACCTCTCCCAGCCTGTCCTCCCAGCAGAGGGGCTCCAGCCCTCCCAGCAGCTCCGGGGCCTCCTCTGGCCCTGCTCCACCAGCTCCATGTCTCTCCTGCGCTGAGGCCCCCGAGCTGGAGGCAGCACTGCGGGGGGGTCTCCCCAGAGCAGAGCAGAGCAGAGCGCAGCAGAGGGGCACAATCCCCCCCTCGCCCCGCTGGCCACGCTGTGGGGGATGCAGCCCGGGATGCCGGGGTCTCGCTGGGCTGCCAGCGCACATTGCCGGCTCATATCTATTTTTCATCCACTGGTATCCCCCAGTCCTTCTCCACAGAGCTGCTCTCAATCACAATTCACCCCCCGTCTGTACTGGTGACTGCCCTGACCCACGTGCAGGACCCTGCACTTGGCCTTGTTGAACCTAATGAGGTTCACAGGGACCCACTGCTCCAGCCTGTCCAGGTCCCTCTGGGTGCCATCCCATCCCTTTAGAGAATCAACCACACCGCTCGTCCTGGTGTCATCCACAAGCTGCTGAGGATACACTCTATTGCACTATGTCATTAACTGAGATATTAAATAGTATTTGTTGCAGTACTGACCCTGGAGGGACACCCCTCGTTACTGGTTTCCATCTGGACACTGAGCCGTTGACTGTAACTCTTCGGGTGAGGCCACCCAGCCAATTCCTTGTCCACCTAATAGTCCATCCATCAAATCCACCTCTCTCCAGCCTCCTGGGAAGGCTTCAGATATACTGTCACTGACAGGCTTTTAAAGGCTGGACAAACATTTCTCAGGAAGGACAGACATCTTAACCGTCAGCAGGAAGGTGGGTTACCGATCTCCCACCGCCCTGTCCCATCTCACCGGGCAATTGCCCAAGGTTGTTCCTGCCTCACGGGCAGATTCTGGGCTCTTCTGGACCCTGCCAGCTACACCTTCAGGGACACAACTGCCCACGACACCGTGTCCTCGTTGGTCCCAGCAATTCTTTTATTCTCTTGGTTCTCCTGCTAGTTCTCTACGGCTTCTTTACCAGCCTCAAAAAGATCATCTCCCACCACTTTTGCTATGTTTTTCAGGTGTCTCACATGGCATAGCACCTTCTTTCTCCCTTTATGCTTCTTCTAGCTAGCCTTATGTTTTAATTTAATACCATCTCTCAGCTCGATGTTGATGATTCATAGTTCTGCCTTTCTATTCCTGGACTGTCTCCTGTCCAAAATGAAGCCTCAGCTTATTTCCCCCTCCAGCATTTCAAGTGTGTACCCACAAGCCAAAGCTCAACATGATTAAAGGGAGCTGTTACTAATCCCAGCTTTGTCCCCTCTTCCCCCAAGCCCTTGCTGCTCGATGGCTGGGGACATCACTTAGATCCTGTCTGTGAGTTAAGGACACAATTCAGACACTGCTACAGGGAACGGAGTTCATGGACCCAACTCTCCTCTCCATATCCTGTCCCTGAACCCCTACAGAGCTACAGAACATACAGTCCCTGAAATACAGCCTTTCTCACCCGGCTGCACAGCCGAACACCCCAGGCTTCCACTCTACATCAATCACTGTTGCACCCTTCCCCCCAAAAGGGTCTATAATGCACAAAACGGTGCCTCATCCTTATTCAGTCAGAACGCTGCAGCTAAAATTATTTCCCCAACCTCTCTTTCTTAAGCAGGCCAACCCTCCCTTTGAATCCCCCCTCCAGGTCCTCCTCTTCTGTCACGTCAACTGCAAACTGCTTGTCTTCACCCTCCCAAACTCCTCATACGTTAACAACCATCCTTCCCTCGCTGCAGAAGAGCTGACTCCTCTCCCTCCCAAACCATGACAGCAATCTCCACCTCCCAGCTGCTAAATTTCAAGCAAACACCTCTCCATTTTCTCCCAGTTGTACCTCAGGTTTGAAAAGAGCTCTCTGTAAACAACCTGAAATCCGCTTTATTATCATCTTTCAAATTGCTCCTTAAAGCTCTCCTGTGCCTCTGTACTCACCAGAAACATCAAAAACAACACAGGTTAGATCACTGCCACGTTAAGTCCCCGTTTACGCTGTCCCACTGTCTCTGTGCGCTCCCCACTCGCCCACCAGCACCCGCCTCTCACTTTTAAATAAACTCCAAGACAGACCTCTGCGGCAGGGCTCCCTTCGTCCTGGGTTTCCACAGCATATTCTGCGGGAGGAACCTGATCAGATAAGGCCCCAAGGTGTGACCGTAATGAAAGGGACGGTAACAGAAGCAGCAGACCCACTCCTAACCGTTCCCAAACAGAAGTGCCATAGCGCTTTCCGCCCCACAGCGTCCATTGCCCGCCGGGGACAGCACCCGCCTTAGCCACCCGCCCGCCGGCCAGCGGCGCTGCTTTCCCCACGCATTCGCTCCATTCGCCTCCATGCCTTCAAAGGAGGCCGGGGCAGGGATGCGCACGTCCTAGGGGCTTATCTGAAAGTCAGCCCCCTTCTCATTGAGCTCAGGAGTCACTGCTGCGCTGAACGTCAAAAGCAGTCCAAAAAACAGCAGCAGGAGGCAAGTGAGCAGTGAACATGCTACAGGGAGCCAGTGTCAGGGGCTGACAGCCACGACGAGCCGTGAGCTGACGCCCCCAAAGCTGGTGGCTCCCAACCCTGCAGGACTACAGCAGCAGCACGGCAAGATCAGGATTTCGGATGGGGCAACCAGCTAGGTGTAAGCGAGGCACAGTGCTCTGGATGACTGAGTGGATTTCATCACCATGCAGACCACATGGGAAGAACAAGATCTCACACATAACCCAGGGCAAGAGCTTCCAGAGTGACTCACACAAGCCAGAGGTTGCAGTGCCCAGATGCAGCCCCATGGCAGCGAGCCACCGAGGACAGACGAAAGCGTCCCTTTCCCTGTGTGACACGAGCTGGGTCACTCTGCTCTGTCTAGATACCTATTTTCTTGTGATCTGGAGGAGTTTGGGAACAGCAGGGGTTTGGTTGAAATTGGACAGCAGGTCTGAAAGTTACTGGGGCAGGAGAGGCAAGCAGACACAGAAGAACTAAATCATATGAACCTCATTTCAACAGGGAAGCAGGCTAAAATTGTCTTGATTTTTAGCCTTTCTGCCTCAGAAGAGTCCCCGCTCTTGCTACAACACTTCAGAAAATCCACCTGAACAGGCACACCCCAGCTCCAGTGCTGCCAGCGATGCCCAGAGCACTGCAGGAGGTAGCAGAAGGAAATAAGACCACCGTTGCCTTTCCCACGCAGGGCACTGTAGGCAGAAATAAAGCAGACGTGGTTTGTTCCCTCCGTGCAGCTGCTGTACGGGAGGCTCTGACTCGCAGAAAGTCCTGGAAGAGGATTTAAAACAATCAGACGCCACGAAGAGAAGGAGGACTCCTTCTGCCCAGTGAGGGATGCAACAGAAGCCCAGTGGTATTACGGAGATTCTCGTCAAGGTTAAAAGTTCCGGCCATAGGCACGTTGCCAGGTCAGTGGCTAGCAGCCAGGCTTCTGTACCAGCTTTCGGCCCACTGCTGCTTCTTTGGAGCTCACGGCCATTGCCCACACCCCTCTCGCAGGCGCTTAGAGTGTGACTGGGATTTTAGCTCAAGGGCTGCCACGCCACTGCTCAGGGCACCAGGAACACCCAGTCCTCCCCAGGGTCTCCTTCTGACGAGGAGAGAAGGTGGGACCCGTTTCACATCAGCCAGTCCATCCGGAAACACAGTTTAAGGTCCAGAGTTGACATCATTTAAACCTAGTTTGACCACCCAAATTAACCAAAAGTCCTATCCGCAGCTTTGAGCGGCCAGGCTGGATCACCGACGCCTCTACTTCTCACCTTGGCCAAACTTCAGCAGAGGCGAGAGCCCAGCACTGCCCAAGACTGGAGGGTCTCTGCACAGAAACCAGACACGCTCCATCAGGAGCTCTAGGAAACCTCCTGAAAGGGGATGACAAGATCAGCTACTCACGGACCAACTGCCAAAAACTAACCACGCTTGAATTTCTCCTGCTGGGTCCTCACCAGGTGAAGTCCCTGCACTCCAGCCCAGGCACAGAAGGGAAGCACAAGCAACGGTCCCAGCCCTGCACCGAACACAGAGGCAGCTCCCGGGACAGGGTCTGCAGGACGTCACTGCCCGGAGCAACGGTCAGGTGCAGAACTGCCACCAAACTGTGAAACGCCCCGCTGGCAGAGATCGTGAGAGCTACAACTTCATGTAGCTGAAGGAAGACCAAACAAGCCAAGGGAAGAGCAAGCCACCAAGGACTAAACACCACGCAGGAACCACACTGAGCTCCAGAAGACCCACCAATGTCTGTCAAAACACTGGGAGAAAGCATCCCTTAAACAGGCGCTGGTTCCTCCACTCCTGCCCCAACATTTGACTTCAGGATATTTAGTAAACGGACCTTTGCTGTAAGCCTTGCACAAGCTCAGAATCAGCAAAACACAGGTCTGTTTTGCCTTCCCCCCAGCCCTGAGCACATGTATCTCCTCCTCACATCCACACGGTCGCACCGTGAGCCCAGTGAGCAACTGAGAGCTGATGCAGCCAAAGCCCAGTGCAAAGCTCAGTTTCCACCAGAGCAGTTCCCTGACCCAGCTCACGGTGCAGCAACAACCGAGGGCAGGCAAGGAGCTGCCAGGTGGGACGAGCCCGCCGCCCCTTCTACCAGCAACCCCGCTTGTGTTGGATTCAGGTAATTGCAAAGCCACAGCCACAGAAATCTCCGATGCTCTCACTGAGGCCACATCCAAACCCCGTTATTTCCCTGCGGCATACCTCCACGTCCCCATCTGTTCCTCTTTAGCCACAACATCAGAGTTCTTGCCCCCACAGCGCCAGAAACCTTCTCTCCTCTCACCATGGCACCTGCAACTTCATCCCACTCAGTCTTCAGCTACAAAGATCATCCTCCAGTCTTCCTGCTCCGGCTTCATCGTCTCTCTCAGCTCCTGTCAACCACAGTATCACACAATTTCTGATTTTCTGACTCTTCCACAAGACCTTGATCTTGAGTTGTAAGCTCTACAAGGCGAGAACTGCATCTGGCAAAGGTGGCTCCAGATGACTGTTGCCGTAGTATAAAACTTCATAAAAATAGGAGATGTGCTTGTCCAAGGTTGCTACAGGCCTCCTCTGGCCGTGCGTCTGCTCTGCCCATCATTCCCATGGGACCAGGGTCTCCCCTCGCACCAGAACCTGCCCCAGGCCTCCCCCCAGGCAGACCCTTCTGCTCATGCCGGGCATCGGCTCCGGGAGACCTTGAGCAGCGTCAGCCCTGCCGGCTCCTCGGCCAGGAGAGGACATGTGCTGCGTTAGAGGGCCAAGGGCTTTTCCGTGCTGGCACATACGATGGCTCGAGAAGCACTTCCACGTCCCCTCAGGAGTCTCTGCCCCGAGACCCCAGCACCCCCACCCAAACAAACCAGAACGTGCCATCGGAACGTCTGCCCCATCTCCCATTTCTGTGTTCTTTTAACCACCTTTGCACTTTGTTCCCAGCAAAGCTCCAGACTATGGTGACGGAGGAGCCCGTCCCGGTCCGGCAGGCAGAAGGGGCAGAAGACATGCAGCCGCCCGGGATGCCCGGCCCCAGCCCCAGGAGCGAGGATGCGCTGACAGCTCCTGAGTTCGCTGCTCTTGGAGGAGCCGGAGCACCGCTCCCCACACCGCACCCCGCCACCCTCCCCTGTGGTTTCCAAGCCTTGGGGAACGTACGGGCACACACAAACAGGGCAATTCTGCAGAGGTCATGGAATTAGCAGGAAAAAGCTAGCTAAGCAGAACGCTCGCCTTCCCAAAGGGTGTAATTTACTTGAGGCTGATTCAGCTGAGCAAGGACACGGCGGCGAAGCCTGCGCCCGTCCTGGCAGCACCGGGGCCCCCAGAGCCGAGGCAGGATGCCGGGAGGGCTCCGGGGAGCTTCGCTGTCACCGTCCTCAAGAAGATACTGCATCAATGGCAACTCCCGCCTCGGATTGCACTTTGTGAATCACAGCATCCAGAACCCTTTTCAAAAGACACTGGAAAAGGATGCAGAACAGAGCTGTGAAACTTGTGCTGGAACTGACTAAAATGACAAGGTTCAGCCAGTTTAACTCATCAGAAAAAAAAAAAGAGACAGAAAAGTGACCTCATTAATTGGTACAAGCGGCTTTCAACACAAAAATACCCAGTATCAAAGAACTACTTACTCTTAGAGAGAAACGCAAAAAAGATAAAAGAGATCCAGGATCTTGGAGATGCCTATTGAAAAAGTGATGCTAATTATTAACAGTGAGATGCCTAATAACGGAGAAGAACTCCTAAAGTAGCAAGGCCCTAGGCTGTAAGCATATCTCAAAGATATGCCTTAACCAGATGTCTGCTATTTAGCTGGGTGGGAAAAGGCTAAAATCCCGGGATGAAAGGGTTCATACCAAGTGACCCAACGGTTCTTTGCAGCCTGAAGCCCTGGGAAACAGCTGGGGCCTGGCACGATGCAACGTCAACGCTCAAAGGCAATTCCTGCCCAGCTAAAGCCAGATGCGGAGCCACGGGTAAGCACCAGTCTGCTATCGGCAGATCCTTCTCCGGGGCTTTTTTCATCCTGAGCCTCAGCCAGAGAAGCAACAGCTGAATAATGTAGAGGAAAGCTTTTCCACACTAATCCTGCTTCTTAAAATGCAGAAGGGAACCAAAACAAGTTTAGAAGTGGGCTGGAGGGGTGTGAAAGGCCAATAAAGGGAAAAATGCATGCTCCGGGTAAAACTCTGACCACGCTCATTCAAACAGAGAGATTCTTGCTCCTGCTACCTGGCCACCGAGTCCCCTCACCACTTCCTCCAAACTTTTCCCGAGAGCTGAGATTTTAGGTGGGCTGCAAGACGTATGCCCGACAGCCAACGTCACGAAACAATTCATAGAATGGTTTGGGTTGGAAGGCTCCTTGAAGATCACCTAGTTCCAACCCCCTGCCCGGGGCAGGGACACCCCCCCCCAGCCCAGGTTGCTCCCAGCCCCAGCCAACCTGGCCTTGAACACCTCCAGAGATGGGGCAGCCACAGCTTCTCGGGGCACCCTGCGCCCACCACCATCAGACTAAAGAATTTCTTCCTAATATCTAATCTAAACCTCCCCTCTTCCAGTTTAAAGCCATTCCCCCTCGTCCTATCATTTGACAAAAGCTCTGTTGAAGGATCTCACCTACTTCTCCTCATCCACCCGCCACCTCCTCCCTCCTGGCCCTCGTTACTCTGCGCCCACAGAAGACCTCTGTGCAACCACCTTCCCAGCCCCGCACCGCGATCCTCCTTCCACATCTCCATCTTCCTGGCTCGCTGCCTCCTGTCTGTCAGCGCATCCACGCTGCCCCACGCAACTCGCAGGCCCCGTCCTGCGTGTCCCGCGGGTAATTCCCGTCGGCGTCGCTCTCCCTGCCTAGAACCCGCGTTTTGGTCACTTCTGAAAATTCACTTCTATGAAAGAAATTAAGTGCTGTGTAATTACTGTTCTAATTATGAATTCTATTAATATAATTCTGTCTATAGTCTGTTCCAGAGTAACATAGTTAGAGGTCACATTTATTACAAGCAGGGGTTGTTCCAACCTCAGAACTAAAGTTGCGTATCATTTTGCTTCATGCATATATCAAATCCTTTATAGCTCAGCAGCTTGCAGCAGCCTCTTGAAATTTGGCAAGGAAACAAGCCTGGGATGAGGGAAACGCTTTTTGCTAGCCCCCTGAAAATCTGTCCAAATTTGGCGGTTAGAAACTCCTGAAAACCACCGGGCCCTGCCTGTGATTCAGCCGAGGCTGGCGACCAGCCAGGCCCACCGCCTTCCCCGGCCCCGGTGCCCAGCAGCTCCCTCCTGCCACAGCCTCTCAACCACGCGCCGGCTGCAAGGAGACCAAAATAACGCCGATTTCCCCTTCCTCCCACAGCGACACTCTCAACACCACCTCCGTTCAGGCCAGGGCAGGTGACCGGCGAGCAGCCGCAGGCTCCATCCACACGCGGTTTTCACCCCATCGTTGACTCCAAACTCTTCTCGTCCCCCCTTGGGAGAAGGCTCCTTCCCGCGCCGGCCGGCCGACCGGGGCTCCCGGCTGCAGCAGCCGACTCAGCGCCTGCTTCACTGCCCTCCCCGGCAACGCCGCCCGCAGCACCAGCCCCAAAACCACAAGGTTTCTGTACAACACACCCTGCGCTGATGCCTGCCCTCCTCCCGCCAGCACTGCTCGGGAGGTGAAAACCCGCACTGAAGCAACGGCAACCATTGCTCCGGCCAGAGGGTGGACGGCGCGGGCACGGCGCTACCGCTGCGGAAAGGAGCCAGCCCCTGCCTTTGTCCCTCTGAAAAACGGCGGGATTGCCTGCAGAAGAAGAATCTGGTAAGAGGACGTGAGTGAGTCTTGCAATATCCAGCACTCAGCGTTAGGAAGTTGGATTTGGGATTCCACTGGTAAGTCCCACAACGGATTCCAGGACCAGAAGCAGTTGTTAATGGTCACAGAATCTGATCTTCGCATCAAGAACACAAACAAACCAACAAACAAAACCCTCTTTGCGCAATTTCTGTATCAAGCCCAAAACACACAGTTTAGATGCATATTCCCTTCCAGACTCAGGCACTTAGAGAAATGATAACATCTCCAGCAGAATTCTTTCAGTGGTTAATTACCCCCACCATTAATTCAGTCTCTCACATATGCTTGGTAACGTATTGCATGTAACTGCATAATCACAGCGCGCTTGTCACCAGGATCACGATTTAACCCAGTGCCTGGCAGGTAAGCAGGGGAATGAAGCCAAGATAAGGAAATCTGTGGGATTCCAAATCCGTAGCTGGAGAGAAAGGCAGGAGGAGGCGGGGAAGGACCAGAAGAGACAGGACAGGTCTGTGGTCAGAGCAGGCAAAGCCCCCGAGGAGACGCAGCCTCCAGCCCCGTCATACAGCCCCGCGTGACGCCGAGCAAGCCGCACCGTGGCTGCCTGCTCGTGCCGCTGGTCACTCTTCACACCTCAACTTCAGGTTAGAGGAGACAGCTGCCAGCCGGCTTCGGGAAGCCCTGACCGTTTGCAGCTGCCTGCGAAAGCATTTTGTTTTCACACCTTCCCTTGAGCAGCAGGAGAAAACACGCGCCGCGAGCGAAGTTGCTAAGAGACGCACCTAAACGCCAACGTGCTCACCATCAGCTTACACATGTTCCCACAGCGCAGGACAGGGCGCGGGCGGGCAGCGGCAGGCGAGGACGGAGAGCGGCCGGGGAGGGACACGCGCACCCAACAGCCATGGGAGCAGCTCCGCATCCCCGTGGGGAGGGAAACACAGTGCGAGGCGCAGGGACATGGGGAGCCCAGGAGGGTTGGGCCACCCACACGCTGCGTGCGGAGGTGGCCCCGAGAGCAGCTCGGGAGCGATGCCCTGGTTTTGTACAGCACTATTTCAGTTGGTAGTTTCTCTGTCCCACAACACAGGAATCACAAGCAGGATCAGACCGCGTCATCACCGTTACCAGTCCCTCAGGTCTTCCACTGCAGCTGGCATCAGGGGCATGAGGAAGAGCTGCAGAAACCCCATGGGAATGAACGTGAGAAGGTCTTCCCCCACCAGGGCCATCCTGACCTCCCCCGCTGGGGAAGGGCTGGAGACACCCCGGGCTGAGGCACCGCCATGGCCTGCGCCAACATTGTGTATCCCCACTGATCACCGGTACCAATCCCTTCCCTCTTCACCTCATTAAATACCATTAATTCAACAGCTTTCTGTGGCACGAGACCTCACAGGGCAGTCACAGAAACGGAAAAAAGCCCCTCATTTATTGGTTTTGTATTTGCCCCATTCTGATCCCATTGAGCATCCTTTGTCCTCACGCTGCAAGGCAGATGAAACAAATTCTTGAATTTATATCCCCTCAACCATGCAATCTTTTAGACTTTTCTTGCAGTCCCTCTCGCTTTTCTTCTTTCCAAAGAAACCACCCCAGAGACTGCAGGAGGACGCAAGCATCTCGAGAAGAGCCCCAGGGAGGCTGCGTGGCCCAGACCACCACCCCCGGGCAGTGTCACCCGCCGCGGAGGCCGGTGCTGCATGATCCCTGCCTGCACCCACGGCAGTGGGGCCACCGCGCTCCAAACCGGTGTCACCTGCAGCAACATTTCTGACCCGAGTTAGCGGGACGCGACCTGAGAACGCTGCCAAAAATCCAGCAGAGACAAGAGGAACCGTGGCAGGGAAATAGCAACGAGCCCCCACACCTCACCCGGACCGGGTGGCCCTCGTGGCCCCACGGCTTTCTTTGCTCAAGGGCAAAGCCGGTTTGGGGCAACCAGAGGGACCCCCCGGCTGGGCCACGGCGAGCCGCCCCCAGCCTAACGCCGGGAACCCTCCGCGTCCGTCCTGCGCTCGGCTCCCTCAGCCGGTCCCTCGCCAGGTCCCGGGGCCGACACCGCAGTTTTCTGCATTTGTAATTTTAGCAGGTTTCGGCTCACCGCGTGCCCCCCGCGCTCCCCTGCCCACCGCTGCCAGGGGCAGACGGGCTCTCCCCGGGGCCGCGGCTCCCGCCGGGGACGAAGAAGGCCACCGTCCCCGGGCCCTGCGCAGGCCGCCGGGCCGCGACCACCGGCGGGACAGGCCGCGGCGCCGGGCCGACCCCCCCGGGGCAGGGCCGGCTGCGGAGCGACCCCCCCCCCCCCCCCCCGGCCCGCCTCCCCCTTCCGGTGCCTGCAGCCCCGGGACCGATCCCAGCTGGGCCCCCCTCCCGCCCCGCCGCCGCTCCCGGCCCCGGGGGGCGCCGCGCCCCGCAGGCCCCGGCCCGCCTGTCCGCAGGCCCGGCCCCGCCGCGGGGGAGGAGGGGGGGTCCCACCGGGCAGCGCGGCCGGCGCCGACCCGGCCGGAGGAGCGGGCGAGGCCGCGGCCCCCGGCGGGCACCGGGTGCAGGTGCAGCGGCCGGCGGGGACAAAGGGTGGCGGCGCGGCCCGGTTCGGCGCGGCGGGGCCCGGTTCGGCCCGGTGCGGCGCGGCCGCCTCACCCTCGATGGAGATGACGTGCTCGCGGATCTGGCTCTGCAGCGCCAGGTCCTCCACGCGCTCGATGAGGTCGTAGATGGCGTAGATGTTGGGGTGCACCGACTCGAAGCGGCCGATCTCCGCCCGGATGGCCGCCGAGTTGGACAGCCCGAACTGCGGCGGCGGCGGCCCGCCGGGCTGCGGGCCCGAGGGACCGGGCACCGGCACCGGCACCGGCCCGCCCGGCGCCGCCAGGCTCTGCTGCTGCGGGCTCTGACCGGGCCCGCCCTGGAAGTTCATGGCGGCGGCGGCAGCGGCGGCGGCGGGGCGGGGGGCGCGGGGCGGGGGGGCGGTCAGCGGCGCGGGGCCGCCGGCAGCCGCTGCATGGCCGCGCTCTGCGGGTCCGCCGCGCTGCGGGCTCGGCCGCCCCCGCCCCGCGTCACGCGCCGCCCCCGCCCCGCGTCACGGCGGCGGCGGCAGCACCGGGACCGGCCCCGGGGCGGGGCGGGGCGGGGGCGAGGCCGGACGCGCGCGCGGCCCCCGCGCGTGTCGTGGCCCCCGTGTCCCGTCCCCCCCCCCCCCCGGCGGCGATCGGCCCCGCGTCCCGCCCGCCGCGTGCTGCCCGCCGCCCCCCGCCGCGGGGACACCGCGCCCCGCCGTCCCCCGCCCCGCCGCGGCCCCCTCCCGCCCCGCGGGGGAGTGCCGCCGTTACCGGGGCCATGGATGGGGCTGTGACACGCGGAAGGCCACCGCCCGCCGCCCCTCTCCGGTCACCCCCTGCCCGCGGGGCCCCGCCGCGGTCACCCCACTCGCGCCCGGTGACGGCGCCGCCCGCGGGGACCATCCCGGGGGATGCTCGGGGACCACGGGACACGCGGGCGGGCGGCGGTGGGTGCCCCTGACGAAGCGGCGGCGGCTGCGCTGGCGGGGCTCACCGGCGCGCGGCCATCGGGCTGCTCCGGTTGCGGCAGGGCCCATAGAGCCCACCCCGGTGGGGCCCACCCCGGCAAACGGCCTGCGAGGGGTCACCGGCAGAGCCGGAAGGTTCCGGCAGGCCACAGCGCCGGCAGCACTGCCAGAGCCTGCAGGCAGGGCCAGAGCCAGCTGAGCCAGGAGGGCGATGGAAACGAGAGAGCGTCTTCCAAAACACTGAGAAGGGAAGAACACAGCATCGTGCAGTTAAATGAGGAAGTATAATTAGGGAGACAAAGACGCAAAGCTGAAAAATGGCCCAAGACCCCAACGAATTTCTCCCTCGGTCCCTCTGGCACCAAAGCCCCGCCGGGCAGCCATGCCCCGCTGCCCAGGGGGCTCAGGGGGCGGCTGGGGCGGGCTCCCACCCACCGCCCTTCCTGGAGGTGATGGTGGGAAGGGTTGGAGGAGGAGGAAGAAGAAGAGCATCTCTGGAGGGTTTCCAAGCAGAGGGCTCAGGACTCCTCTGGGACACGCGCAGCCGTTGCCGGGGGTGCAGGTGGGAGAAACACATCTGTGCCCTCCTCCTCGCCCTCCTCTGGCCTGCCGGTGTTCCTCGAGAGCGCCGTCCCTGCTGCCTGCGCTGTGAGAAGGGCTTTATTAGAGAATAACTTTTACAAGGGGGTTGTTGAAAGCTTTTGGAAAACCCACGTCTATGACAGCTGGATCAGCCTCACCCGTGCGCTCGCCGACGCTCTCCGAGGCCTCTTCATGGGTTTGTGAGTCACAAGTTCGCTCTGCAAAGGCCGGGCTGGCTCTTCCCGAACATGCCAGCTGTGACCGCGGCTGCGCCTGCTCCGGCTGCGGTCGCTGCCCGTGGAGCGCGCAGGCAGGCTGCACGCCCTGGGCTGCGTTGCCGTGCCGTGCCCGGAGCCTGCTCTGGGGACGGTGGTTTTTCATTCGTGTCTCTCCGTCCCGGTTCCCGGCAGCGAGCTGAAGGGGTGGACTGCAGGCAAGACCGGGCCGTCAGGGTCCCCTGCCCCAACCCCTCCGGAGGGGCGGGATGGGGTCTCTGCCCCCGCCAGCCTGTCCCACAGCACCGAGCCCGGTTTCTGCGTCCCCTCCCAGGGACACTCTGGCCTGAGAGGTTTCCCTGGTGCATTGGCCGTATCACGCACCTTCGCGCCCAGTACCGCCAGAGTGGTCGGGTTCCTTTCTCTAGAAAGCTGCTTTGGTACCACGTGCCAAGGGTTTTCCAGTCCACCTACGTTGGAAGCGATGGAGCAGTCCGGCAAGGTTGCCTTGCAGGCATCTCCCAGTTCCTCCAGTGCTGAGAACGTTTATTTCGTCATCTCTGAATGAGAAAACCACTTTGATGGTTTTCTGTCCAAAATGACCGCCTTGGGGCCTCTCTCTCGGTCTCCTGCCTCCTCGGAGGAGAGGGCCAGTGGAAGGCTGTGGGTCCGGGATGTCTCTGAAACGCGTGTGTGGTGCTGCACCGTCACCCGTGAAGGCTCCTGGGCAGGCAGTGACGCTTTCGTTAAGTCCACCTGGAGCGCGTGGGCTATCGCAGCCTGGGGAATTTCCAGAGGTCCAGGGGGAGATTTCTGTATTTCTGTAATGTCTGTGGAGCCCACACAGCAGGGTTAGTCTTTTTTTAATAAATATACGTACGTGCATACACACACGTGTATATGTTTCAATATTTTCCCTTTCTTAGAGAAGGAACAAAAAAAAAAAAGAAAAAAAAATGCATTGCTTTCTGCTTTCCTCCTTATCTCTGTGCACCAGCAGAGCACCGAAAGCGAACGCTCTCCAATGCCGGGTGACAAATGAAACCTCAAAAGATGAGCCCGAGCGGCCACATCCATCCCGCAGCCCGCGGGCACCAGCGGGTCTGTTTGCAAAGCCCCCGGGGCGCTGCTCACCCCAACACTGCTGCCCTCGGAGGCGCATCGGGGCTCCAGCCCAACCCCCGCTGCGGGTCACACCCGGACCCTCCGTCTGCCTTTGGCTGGTGGGGGCAGGACCCGCAGTGAGCCCGGGGCGGGATGCTCCGGGGGGGACGGGTGCTGCTGTGATCCGTGAGTGGTCCTCCTGCAATTAGCCGTCATAACAGGATTGCAATCGATCCGGACAAATAGGTGATGATCCTGGCCAATAACACGCTGATGCAGCACTTCGGAAGGCTTAATTTCCTTCAACAGGGGAAGGTCAAGGAAAATCGCTGGAAAGGAAAGATTAGACTAAAAAACATGAATTTAAATGCAAACCCTAAGCAGAATCTCTTGGATGACCAAGACAGAATTGGAAACTCGTCTCGAAAGGACTGGCCTCAGAAGTGTGGTTTCGGGCCGCCTGGAGTGATGGACGGGTCTCGGGCAGCGTTTCCCTCCGCTCGTGGCAGTGGCAGTGGAGGAGGGGCTGTTCTGCGATGGCCGCACTGCTGAGGTCAGCAGAACCTCTCCGCCCAAGACACGGCCTCACATCAAATTTATTTTCTTGCAGCTTTGCACCATCGTTTCCCCAATTAAATTTAAATGTCAAAGGTAACACCCACGGGCTCTTTTTCCGAGCGTGGCATCCGTCTGGTGCCACCGCTCCCCGACCCGCAGCTGCCCCGTACCCGGCGCCAGTGGAGTTATGGGACGCACCGACACGAGGGCACTGCGGCATCCCGGTCTGTGACATCTCACCCGGTGCCCTCGGCGGTGAGACCAGGAACTTTTTTTGGCTGAAGCACAGAGGACCTTTGGCTGCAGCAGGAATTCCCCGGAGGGGTCTGGGAGAGACCTGCAGCACCAGGAGGCAGAACGGACCATCACCCCCCAGCACTGCGCTGCTCCGGGACGTGTGCTGCTCTCGGCCGTCTCTTGAGCAAAGCGCGGGGAAGAGGGGGTCTGGAGTCTCGTCAGCCTTCCCCCAGCGCAGCAGCTGCCCCAGGAAAAGCCACGCTCCCTCCTCACACCCTGCCTGCCCGCGCTCTGCCCGCACCCCCGCGGCGCCCGTACCCGCCGGCTCTGGGCACAGACCCCTGAGGTGGGGTCGGGCACCGACCGCCGTACGGCACTACTGCCCTCTGGCACCACAGGAACGTCAGTTAATCCTAACGAACGTTTTTAACTGATCTTAAATTCTTCAGTCTCCTGTGAATACACCCCGAAATTGAGGTTCATTCTTTTTGCAAGTGACTTAACCGGCACGTGTGTCCGTGCCCCACTGCTGCCCAGCCAGACCCTTCGCTCTGGCGATGCTGCCGCTAATCCCACATTGCTCTTCCTTCCGTTTGGGAGTCTCTTGCCTGTGGTTGTTGCACTTGTCACCAGTGAGAGCTGATTTCCCGGCTCCAGGCGAGGGGGAACCTCACCGCCCTTTGCTGCTGAGGCACCAGAGCCGCCTTCTCTCCCCAGAAAGGTGTTTGGGCACCGTAATCAAATCCCTCCTCAACCCCCCTCTGATGCCATCGCAAGGCTTAGAAAGACCCAAGTAAGGTGTTTTCTCCCAACCTCAGATAATTTTCATGTTTCTTTTCTGAATACTCTCAGACGTCGTAATAACTCTCCAAAGTGCAGAACTCCACACGCCGTTTCCCAGCACCGGTCTCACCTCTGCCCAGTGCCGCAGCACGGCCCCAGCGCTGTCCCCGCGTCACCCGCACCGCCGCCTTGCCCTGCGTCTGGGGGGGGTCCCTGCCTATCTGTGACCCTGGTCTGTGATTTTAACTGCAGGTCATCCACATATTTTCAACACCCGTGTTTCCTTGCTGCTTTTAGACCACTGAGTAAGATGCTGAACGCCACCAGCACCAGCAGAGATCTTTCAGAGACCTTTCTGGGAACACACTCAGCCAAAAAAGAAATTCCTCATGATGAACACATTTTAAATTCATCAGTTGGGCTTTTAGAATCATTTAATAGTTCTTTATTAGCACTGTACACAGATAAGCTTTTAAATCAAAATATCCCATGGCACAAAGTCATTTTTCTCACCAAAGCGGAGCGTGTCACGTCTGCACTTACCTTTTCAGCACAGTCTTCAAAAACCAAAGAGGGGGTTGTTTGAGGGGACCGTTCCCAGGAGGTGGGCGCTTGGAGGAACGCAGACGGAATAGTCCCTGCAAAGCAAAACGGTGCGTTCTTGATTACAAATTGGAGATAGAATTGCCGAAAGAGGAAACGAACCACCCCAGAGCAGTCGCCAAGGCGGCTGGGCACCAAACGGCGCTCGGTACCGGGAGCACCGTTGTGCCATGGGAAGCGCCATGGCCGAGCTGCCACCCAGTGTCCCACGGTACCTGTGAGGCAAAGTCCGGCTGCGGGTCCCGGCCCCACGCTGCCGGGGCTGCTTGGGCACGCCGAGGCCCCCCCTCCCACCGCAGCAGGATGTGCCCCCACGGTGCTGCCCTGAGTTCTCCAGGTGCTCAGTGCAGAGGAGCGAGTGGGACCCTTCCCCTTCCCCTTCCCCTTCCCCTTCCCCTTCCCCTTCCCCTTCCCCTTCCCCTTCCCCTTCCCCTTCCCCTTCCCCTTCCCCTTCCCCTTCCCCTTCCCCTTCCCCTTCCCCTGCCCGCCGCAGGGCTCCCGGCACATGCTGCTGGTGGCCGTGGCAGCCACACTCTGCCCTGGCTGAGGCCGCTTTCCCACCCGCTCTCCAGCTGCTGCACGTCTCCACGAACCAGTGGTGACGCTGACGGCACAGCTCCGTCACCTGAGCGCGCCCCGGCACTTCTGGGAGCCTGCAAATCCCAAACTCCGCACAAAACAGCCCGCGCACCGACAGCGCTTCGCCCGACCCACCCACCGCACAACAGCGTCGGCCCCGTGGCCACCATCGCCCCGCGGGCGGGCTGGGGGCTGCCCCGGGCTGCGGGGGAAGCGGCGACGGCCGTGCAGGCACGAAGGTGCCCGGCAGCATCTGTCTGCCGCGAGGAAACAGTGTGGGTGGGCGACACGGCCCCGCAGCTCCCGGGCTGCAACTCCTGCACGGCCATTGCTGCTTCCCGAGGAGCACCGGCGGCGGCGGGCACGTCGCCTGCTGCGTGGAAACAAGCCCACCACCCTGCCTCTTCCAGCCCAGAGGAGGAACGTCCAACCCTTCTCCCGCTCCCCCGCGTCGCCGCCCGCATGGCGCGGGGCCGGGCAGGGACGCTGCTGCTGGCGGCTCTCTTGTCCGTAACGCGTTCCCGCACCTTCTTCCGCTGCCCTCGGCAGGACCCGACTGGCTTTGCTCCTGCTGCCTCTCGCGTCCCCTGCCTTTTTCCACTTACGAAGTCTCATTTACCGCAATTTCTGTTTCCTAGCGGCTCCGTTCACTGCGCGTCGCTTTGTGTCCCGAGTTCCTAAGGAAACAAGTTACAGATACTGCAGTGGGGATAATCCAAGCGTCTGCCTCTAATGAAGCTCTAACGAGCCTCCGAGGCGCATCGGGGGGAGTTCGCACAGCGACTCCACGGGGGCCCAAATCCTCTGCCCTCCCGACAGCGCTGGCCGCCCCCCGAGGCTGGTCCCTGCGGC
Source organism: Vanellus vanellus (assembly GCF_965231255.1). Taxonomy (NCBI): domain Eukaryota; kingdom Metazoa; phylum Chordata; class Aves; order Charadriiformes; family Charadriidae; genus Vanellus; species Vanellus vanellus. Next base: position 464,187 of record NC_138906.1, read on the forward strand.
GCTGGGGAGCCCCACTCAAGGGTGGCTCTGTGGGATCTGTTCATGCCAAATTCAGGCTCCACCGAAGAACGGCGGCAACGGAGCAGCCGGCACGGCGGGGGCAGCCACGGCGGTCTGCAGTCGCCATCGCGGTGTGGACGTGCGTGGAGACGGGCGCTCAGCACTGCGGTGCCGGGGAGATGCTGCCACACATCCTCGGGCCTCATCCAGCCCACAGCAACATCCCGGTCTTGTGCAACTGCTCGTTAGTGCTCGCCTTCCAGACGTGTCGTTTACGTTATCAGCACCCGCAGCGGCCGCAGGGGCACCGTCAGCACGGACGCCCGGTCCCACGCTTCTGCCCGAGGGAGCCCTCTCCCGCACGCCACGAGCAGCCACGTCACCTGCCCGGCCGCAGAAATCGCCCGGTCTCACCGCCACCGACGCGTTAACCCCCCCTCTCCCCCCGGACCCCTGACACAGCTCAAACGGGCTCCTCGTCACCCTCCCATACGGATCACGGCTGTTGCTGCCCGGCCCCAGTGCCCGGTCCTGGGGGGCTCGGCTGACCCCCCTGCGGCATTAACCGCAGCCCCCGGGTCCGACCCAGTGCCGGGAGATGGGAGAGAAACAGCACGAGTGGCGTCTGTGTCCCCTCGGCCACCGTGAGCGGCGGGCAGCTCCCCAGCCCCCAGCAACCTCCCGCCGGGCCCAGGGACGCTCAGTGCCGGCACTGTGAGCCCTGCCGAGACCGGCACAGCCAGTGCGGCACGAAGAGCGACCGGTGTGCCAACAGAGCTAACATGGCAGGTACCAGCATCACGCCCGTACATCCATTTTCATTCATACTCACACACCATTTTCCACGTCCTTATGCCCCGAGCAGATTTCGCGTCACACCGAGGAACTCTTTGGGTCATTAGCGTTTAAGCTCTTTTATTCATTTACAGTGTTTTGCAACAACCCTGAAAGTGAAGGGATTGGCAAAAAGAGCATTTTACACTCGAAGGAACGGGCTGAGTAGAGAGCGGCGTTGCCCAGCGAAAAGCGAATGGATTCCGCCCAGGGCGGGCGGGCGGGCAGAGCCCTGGCAGCGCCTGGCCTGTCGCGACCCGTCGTGAGAAGCTGTGACTCGTCACGGGGATGACTGATAAACCCCCGGGTTATAGAAACTACAGCCCACAGGGATGTGTCACCCCGCAGCGAGCCCCGCTCCCCGGGCAGTGACACCCCCTGTCCCAGAGCTGCTCCTGGTGTCCCCCCCCGACGGTGTCACCCCCGGCCAGGGGCTGCGGCTCCCTGGGACGGCCCCGGGGGGGTGAGGAGAGGGGGGTCCCTAATCCGGGTCCCCCCCTGCCGCTGCGGCCCTGTGCTCCCCTGGGCGGGTGGAGATGGGTCGGGTCGGGCTGCGCTGCTGGACGGGGGGTGTTATTTGGGCTGTCCCCCCACGGCCTCTCCGTGGGCATTGCGGGGGGGTTGTCATGCAACAGCAGAATCAAACTTCCTTCAAACACCCATCGTCTGCCATAGCTGAAGCGTTTCCCCCAGCAGTGCCGCAGGCCCCGACGCCAAAAGCTTTGTCCCAGCGTGCGGAGGGACTGCAAATGCACGGGACAGGAGGGTTTCCTCGTCAGAGTCCAGGCTGCCCCTGGGGCCGTGCCCGCGCTCGGCCCTCTCGCCGGGGCACGGGGCGGCAGCTGGAGCCAGGACGGAGCAAGACCTCTGCTGTGTCAGCGATGCGCTGCTTCCCACCACCCTGGGTGCGCTTCCCACCCTGACCCCAGGCCAGGCGAGGGGGGGCTGCGTGCAGGGGAAGGTGCCCGGCGGGCGGTTGCCGGCACCCCGGCAGCAGAAGCAGCAGAAGCCACAGACTGGGGAGACACTGCTCCTCCCCGGGAGCGTTCACACTTGTCCCCGCGAGGCAGAGCCTGCGCCACCCGCCCTTCCTCACCCGGCAGAGGTGCCATTGCTATTTTGAGGCTGTGACTGCAGCTTAGGAAACTAGTTAAACTTCAAAGTTCCTCGTGGTGTTTTCTGCTTGTTTTGAATAAAGCAGCCGAGGACAGAGCAGCCGAACGCGAGCCCCGGCCCAAATAGGAGCTGTCTGCAGGAGTGGAATTGCTGCACTCCCGGGGAGGAGCAGCGCCGGGAGCAGCGCAGGAGAGGCAGCCCAACCAGCGTTCCCGTGGTGGAGATGACACTGAACCAAGAGACGTTGACGGCTGAAGCCGGGGCCGGAGATCAGGGCAGGAGAAGGCAAGGCGGGAGGCCGTGGGGGCAGGGTGGGGAGCGGAGCGGCTCCCATGCCGAGCGTGACAGCCCCACCAGAGAAGCTGGAGTCGGCCAACGCTCATGGTGGGAAACCGAGTTGGGGCAGCAGAGGCTGAGAAGGGACCCGCTGCGGGCGCTCAGCGTGGGGCAGGACCACCCCACCTTGGCAGAGGCCGCTGCAGCCCCCACCGGCCACCCAGCACCCGGCCCCCGGCGGCGGGAGGCGAAGGGGAGCCGGGAGCGCCCATGGCCATCCTGCGCAGAAGGCACTGCCGGAGCCTGGAGCGGTGCCCGGCACCGGGCAACGCGGTGCCGAGGGGACAGCGGCCGTTTGGGCTGGGATATTCCCCCCCGACACCTCGGTGCTCCGACACAGGGACGCCAGGGCAGAACCTCTCCACGGAGGGACCGGGGGAGCGGGTTTAAGCACACTGCGTGACAGCCCGTCACCGGAACCGCTGCGTGCCGCGTGGGGATGCCGTGCAAAGCGTGTGGCGAAGCCGAGGGTGCCAGCCTACCGATGGGGACAGACAGACAACAGGCGGCCCAAGTCGATCTGCACATTTCAATATCCCTTTAAAACATGAACAGGCGACAGAGGTGAGGAGTGGGGCTGGGGAGGAGGGGGCAGCGACCGGCCCCTGCCCCACCAGGATCCCCCGGCACCACACAGACCCTGCGTGGGCAGACCTCGGCGGGAGGCGGTAGTGCCGCGGGGTCCCGGGGCAGCGGGACGAGGCAGCGGTGTCCCGGGCCATCCGCTACGCGGGAGCAGGAGCACGGGGGCCACGGGACACCCGAGCACAACAGTGCCCACCAGAGCAGGAGCCCCGGAGCTGGTGACGGCAACCGGGAGAGCCCCGTTATCGAGGCACGTCCAGATCCCCGCGCTCCTGCCTGCTGCTCCGCCGTTTGCGTTACTGCAGGGGGTGTTTTTACCCTCAGCACACGAGGTGGGAGCTGATTCCTGTCCACCTCCTAAATCCTGTCTGGTCAGGCATCATCTGGGAGTGATCATGAAATCACTGCTGATAAAATTAGTGGATTTCACAAAAAAAGGAGTGGACAAACAGCAACAATAGAGCAGACACAGAGACAGACCCAGCTAACTTGGCGAGCCAGTCCCACTCAAATAACATATATTTATGCAGTCAAAAAGAACCATCTCCCTGGTAATAAAAACTGTAGCCCCCCAGCTGGAGAAACAAGGTCTTTGCTTGAGGAAGGAAAACATCCAAGAGGGATTCGGGGTCGCACAGTAACCAGAGATGGTGCAAAACTGCCCCGAGAGGGGTCAGCAGAAGTGCTGCGGGTGTAACGGAGGCTGCGACGAAGCGGAACGGGTGCAGAAGGCGGATCTGTCTTCCAGCCACGGCACCGGCGAGATCTGCCCCGACACAACCCCTCTGGCTCGGTGGAGACACTCCGAAGGACGGAGAGGCTGCACAGAAGGGAAAAGCTGCACCGCGGAGCTGGAAAGGGATTTTCAGCTCCTGACTGAAGAAATCTGTGCCCGCGTAGCTTGTCAGAAAGGTTCGAGAAGTGGCGATTATGGCAGACAAGCACGTTCAGGGGAGAAAATACTGACGTCTAAGGGATCCTCCGATCAGAAGAACAACAAGAGCGGCTGGCTGCTGTGGAAACGGCGCAAACACAAACAAGCAGCAAAGACGTGTTTCCAGTAGTGGTTTAGGCAGGTTTAGCATCAGAACGCCCTCAAGGCGCATAAACCCAAACGGAGCGTTTCTGCAAGGCAAGATTTGGCTGAGCAACGACTGGAAACCACATTCCCATGCCGGAGAGGACGCGGGCTGTGCTGCCCGGGGACGGCTCCGCACTCCTCCGGCTGCCCACGCAGCCGCTCTGCCCCGCACACCGCCCGTCCCGCCTCGCCGCGTCCCTCCGCACCACCCCGCCACCAGCGCCAGGGCACGGTCCCCATCCAGCGCCCGCGGAGGAGCGGCCGCCTCTGCCCGGGGCTTTGCACAGAAGAACAGCGGTGTTACGGCTGCCAAACACCATTTCTGTGGAACCAACCTTTTCCCCGCAAGAGCTCCCCGCGCAGCTTTGCCTGGCGCTGAGCTAAAAAGCGCTTGTAAAACCGCACTGGAATTGCACAACATGACCAGCTCAGCCCGGGGCTGTGGCCGAACTCCCCCCTGCTCGTCTCCCACCATCTCCACCCCGCCTCGGCCAAGATAAACAGGTGGGCACACATACATTAATTTTGAAAATAAACTAGTAAAATGCTTTCCACAAAAGAGTGAAAAAGAAGAAGGAACTAGACCACGGTGCTGGAAAGGCTGCAAAAGGCTGTTTGCGTTCGTCCCCTCGTCCCCGGCCGGGCTCCGTTATCTGACCGGGTTCCTGATGATATTTAGCCTGCCCTTACGAACCGCCAGTGACGGAGATCTGACAACTTTTGCTCTGTTCCGGCGCTCAGTTATTCTTAGAAAATTGTCAAACTTTGAGTTCCCTTTCTGGAACTTCAGCAGACGATTCCTTTTCCTTTCTAAATTATTCCCTCCCTCTTTTCATCAGTTTTCCCCATATTTCTATACATGCAAAGTCATTGCAATCGTCTCCTCTCCCAGCTGAACCAAGCCCAAGCTTTCGAGCTTTTCTCATGAATCAGGACCTCATAGCCCCCAACTGGTTTTGCTGATCTGGTGCGGATGCTCATCCTTGTCACACAGGGTCCCACTTGCCTGGTGAAGCCTTCTTCCTACGTCCCAAGTGCTCACAGCCCTGCTCCGTGGTGCCACCTTCCCAGCCAGCCCCGGTACGGGTGTCCTCGCCCCAGCCCGCGCCACCCAGGAAAGGCACAGCTCCCCCGGTGCACGGCCCTGCACCCTCTGCGCAGCCCCTTCGCCAGCACCACGCGACAAGAGATGGTGTTGGGATGTGTCCCCAGCAAGTGACAGGATGCCCTTCACCCCCTCGCCTGGCCAAGAAGTCAGCTGAGACGGTTGGATGTGACGTTCCCCTGACACGTGGGCAGCGACCACCCCCTTCTTGGCGGTTTATGAAGGCATTGTCTGGACAGGAGGTGGGGTGATCCCCTTCGGACCAGGGACCCTCTGGTGTCCCCCAGCGCCAGGGGCCACGCGCATCCCTGCTGCTCCCGCTGCCCGGCGGGTGCCAGGCGGGACACGGAGCACAAGGAGGGGATGAGGCACGGGTGGCCACCAGGAGGGAGCATCCCCTAGCCCAACCCTGCGTGGGGCTCAGGGGGACCCCACCACCGGCAGCCCCTGCGGAGCGGGACCCCCCTCCCTGCGGTGCGGTCACGGCACCGGCTCCCACAGTGCTGCCGGCGCTGGAAAATCAGAGCCCAAAGATACTGCAAAGGCAGACGAGATCAAGGAGAGAGAAGCCCACATTAATTGCAGGCAAACAGATGGAGCTGGGACTTATCACAGATAAGGAAGAAAAAAATCATGAGAGAACTTAAATGTACCGAGAGGCCGCATCGCATGACTTCAGAACAGGGGAAGTGGGGGAGGAAGGCGAGAGCTCACGGGGGAGACGAGCCCGGGGCTTTCTGGAATAAAAACGCACTCAAGGGTGGTCGGATGGACGCTTTCAGTGGACAGTGGCCATGGGGAAATGGAAATAATTTTTTAGGGTGATTTTCATGCTCAGAACCCCAACTTTCTCAGCGCAGAGGCGCTCTCCATCTGCAGCACTTCCATCTGACGCTTCACAAGTGCCTCAAACCGGCGCCGCTGCCAAGAGGAGCGATGCCGCCTCCTCCTCCTCCCCCTCCTCCTCCTCCTCCTCCTCCTCCTCCTCCTCCGGAGGCCATGGACTCAACCGGCTGGAAACCGCCCCGGCAGAAGGAAAGGGTCGGCATCAGCTCAGCCAGCACTGGACCCGGCTCATGGCATGGCAGCTCCCAGTGCAGGGACAGAGAGCCCAGTCTGGACCCTACGTGGACACCGGCCGGTCCCGCAGCCTGTCCCCACCACCCCGGAGCTCCCAGAGCCCATCGGCCCAAAAGGGACGGGAGCGGGGGACTCACTGCGCTTATCCGAACCCGGCTGGCAGCGGGGAAGCTGCCAGATCTCGTGCTGGGAGGTGGCCCTGGCAGAAGACAGTCATCTGCTCGCCGCCCAGCAGGCACGGCAGAGCCTTTTCCAGCCCTGAGCCTGCTGCGGGTAACGGGCAGGAGGGGATGGTCGAGGGGATGGAGTGGCACAGGGCCCTTCCAAGGGGTCCGGGCTGGAGCAAAAGGAGACAGGGCTGGAGAGAAGCCACCACCACCAACACCCGAGGTCCACCCAGGGCTGGAGAGCAGCACCCCCCAAAAGAGGTGGAGACTGTTGCTCTCACATCGAGGCAGAGGCCCAGGGCTGAGCTTAAATGGGTGTCCTGGCCCCATAGGCAGGGTTGTGGGTCCCTGGTGGGCTCCTCCGGGCTTTAAGGCTTCCTGGTGCACTTGGGACCTGGAGTTGCCTTATTTTCCATGGGGACACCTCTGCCCGGGAGAGCTGGCTTGTGCGGGTCAGCGCTGGGAGTCACACAATCACAGAATCGTCTAGGTTGAAAGGGACCTTTAAGATCATTGAGTCCCACCATCAACCAAACACTGCCAAACCCACCACTAAACCATGTCCCTCAGCACCATGTCTGCCTGTCATTTAAACACCTCCAGGGACGGCGACTCCACCACTCTGCCACTGCTTGACAACCCTTTCAGTCACCTCTCCTTTTCCCAAGAACCAAAGCAGGAGCAGGAGACCTCGTCCCCTCCCCATGGCCACAGCCCTGGGACAGCCCAGCCTGCCCTGTCCTCCTCGTCGCGACTCCTTCTCCAAAACCCATCAGGACTTCCCTCTGCTGTGGCTCCTGCTACAACGCAGGCAGTTAGCGGCAGCAGCGTGGTGGGGAGGGAGGTGTTTCATAAAGAGATGTCACCTTCAAGTCACAATAACTGTCCTCTTTGGGACGGGGATCAGGCCAAGAGCTTTTCCCCAGAATAGCTGCAGCTCTTTAATCTTACTCCGGAGCTTGGAGGTAACTGCCCGAATTAATCCCATCCATATCTGCGCAAAGTACGGCTGTCAGGCAGCAACAAATCGCTAAATCCAAACCACACAGCTCAGCGTATGAGGCTGTTCCACACCTGCGTAGAGCCTTACAGGCAAGAAACAGCGCTTCCCCCTCACTGGGCTAATGATTTGCTGACGGGTTAAGCGCAGGAGATGGCCACTGGCCAGGCAAGGGGAGCAGATGCAGGTCGGCTCTTGGTTCAGAGAAGTGGTGAACCATGGTTTGCCTTCCCTTCCTTGTCTGCGTCTTTTAACGTGACTTGCCACTGAGCCATCCCCCATTCCCAGACGTCCCCTGGGTATTTGGTGACCCACTGGCACACGTCCTGCTCCTGGTGGCAAACCGGGGTGTGCAGCACCCCAGTACTGTCTCCTGGGCTGCAGTCTGGGGGGTCGGAGAGGCCCGGCCTCCGCAGTGCATGGCCGGCCACGGGGCAGTGTGCCCCAGTCCCACCAGTGCCCCATAGCCGGACCCACTCCCGTGGGGTTGGGATCCCCCTGTGACCCCTCTCTTTGGTTAGAGACTGCTGGTCCATGGGAGTTGAACTCTGCAAACGTGTGTCGTTGTTAAAAAGAAGCTAAAAATGGCAGCGAGGAGAATTAAAGCCTTTTGGGCACGGTGGAGGTGCCGCCCCGGGGCCGGGCAGCCCGGGCAAGGACAGCGGGAGGGCTGGCGAGGAGGGAGCGAGCGGGCACAGAGCAGCAGCAGGGTCGGGGACGGGGGTAGAAACACTGAGGCACCTTTGGAAAGGTGAAATTGTGAGTGAAGGAGGAAATGGAGGGAACCATAAACCCCGGCAGATTAAATGCATAAACACAACCAGGCAGTGAGACCGCGCTGAGGAACAACTAACAAAGAGATTAGAGCCAACAATAAATCTTTCTTCAGACGCATCGGGAGCGGGACGCCTTCCAGAAGCCCGCAGGGCCAACGGATGCCCGGGCACAAAAGGTAAACCGAGAGGACAGGGCGGCTGCAGAGGAGCTAAATCCATTTTGTGGCTCTGTATCAGCTGGGGAGGAACCGGAGGGGGTTACCCTGCAGGGAGACCTCTCTGCAGGGGCACAGCAGAGCATCTGTTTGGAAAGGCGATGGCCGCAGAGGACACCAGAGGAGCAGAGGTGATGGGAGGGCACTGGCCCGTGCCACAGGGACCCCGGCATGCACCACCTGGGTGACCGGGACCTTTTCCTCGCAGCTGCCTCCATACCCGGTGGATACCTGGGTGGTGGAGGGTCCCACGAGTGGTGCCATCCATGACGGGCTCCAGGGAGCTCTTGGGAAATCCTGTAAGTTCAGGAGCTGTGAGGATCGAACGAATGGGAGCTGCGGCGAGTAAAGCTACTGCAGGCTGCACAGATAGCGTCCCCGCGGGGGGACGGCTGTTAGGCAGAGAAGTCCTGACCTTACAGAGAGCCCCAAAGAGAGAACAGAGAGATTACACGTGGGTAAGACGGTCGAAGGATGAAGTCTGCTTTGATACCCAAAGGGCTTTAAGGAAAGTGGGCAGCCATGGGACAAGCAGGACGGCCTCAGGGTGGGCAGCCAGTTTCCTAAAAGACTGTAAGGTGAGCGTGGACGTCAGTTCCTGCCATGGAGGAGGTCACAGGTGCAGCCCCATGCAGGTCTGGGCTCTTCACCGCGTTCTCCAGCCCTGGGAGAGGGCAGAGCTGCAGGAATGGGTCGCAGCACCCCCTGTGGTGCCGGCTGCCCGAGTTGCGGTGAGTCGTGGCACCCTCTGCTCGAGGTGCAGTAGGTCACAGCATCCTTTGGGGTACCGCCCACCCCTGCTGATCCCAGAGAGCACCTTGCTCCCGTGGTTTTCTGTCTCTGGGCTGACCTCCCCCAAACGTGCGGCACCCAGAGCAGCATCAGGTGTGGCGACCGGCCGCCTGCCCACCCGGGTGATGCCCTGCAGCCAGTGAGTGACTTTGCCTCATCCATCCCACCGGTGCAGAGGCGGCGCGGTGGACAGGATGGGCTCAGGGCGAGGAGCAGAAAGTGGAGAGGGAGGCCCCCGCTCACGCAGCGGTGCTGGCACACAACGCTGCACTGCGCAGCGAGGGGCCAGTGCCTGTGGTAGAGCCACTGTGTCTCACCCTGCCCTGCCCCTGGCCGGAGACACAAGCAATGCAACAGTGAGCAGTTTTGGCTCATTTTCCATCTCCGCAGCATCTATTCAGATGAGCGGCACACATGGGCGGCAGGGCCGGCGGTGAGCTGGCAGCCCAGCGCAGGGAGGAACGGGCCGGTCCCCCGAGGGGCACGGGGAGCCCCGGGCAGGGCAGGGGGTGGTCTCGCCTCTGCATCTCACCGGAGCAGCAGCAGCGCTCTAGAACAGGGCATCGCTTCATATTAACAACATTTTAGAAGAATATTGAAAAATCAAAGAGACTCTGAAAAGACCCACGCAGAGTGATGTGAGGGCTAGAGCGAGTGCCTTACTGCAGAAGATTTAAAGAGCACAATCTGTTCAGCTTATCCAAAAGAAGATTGAGGGGTGACTTGATTACACTGTAGAAGTACTTTCATAAGGAAATATTAAATGGCTCTTTAATCGAGTCAGGAAAGATATAAAAAGACTCAATCTCTGGAAGCTGAAGCCAGACAAATCCACATTGAAAATGAGACACAAAATTTTATCGGTGAGGGTGATTAACCACTGGATAAAATGCATTAAATTTGAACAGTCATAACCACTCAAATGATTGCGTTCAGACATGGCTTATTTTCTACATCCTGGAAGTTATAAATTCTGTTTCTGCTTCCTACACGGTATATGTATTTAAATCTGCTGCTGCTTTTGCATCCTTGCATACAGCACTCTTGCAATCCTGCAATCTTCTCTTCCAGTTTTGCTGTGCCGCACCTCCGTGGGTCCCCAAAGCTGCAGCCTTCACCTGCGCCTTTACCTGAATCATCGTTGCCAAAATCCTCCCTTTTACTCTCCCCGAGGTGCGCATCAAGCTTAAGTCACTCCTTCCCACCTTCCAGGTCCCAGAGACTCTTCCAAACGTTGTGTGCCAGGCAGTGACTCGCTCTGCATCGCTCCCCCTCTCCATATGTCCACTTCCCAACAGTTCCTGCTCGACTCTGGTTGCCTTCTCCTGGGTGACCCCGACACGCAGCCCGCTCTGTAAGGTCCTGCCGCTCTGTCTGGCTAAACACTGTGCTACCAATCCTCCACGTGAAGGGCTTAATTTTGAAAGTATTGAATGGAACTACCAAGATCATGACATTTTTTTGATCAGTATTTGTTACTCTTGTTCTCTTTTTCTCTTCAGACCATGTTTAAGCTTTGCGCTGTGTTGCACGTCTGGCCTCAGGCTCCAACTCCAAAAACCGCTTGGGCAGGGGTCCCCCCCGCCCCGCTGGCTGCAGGACCGGAACCACAGTGGGTATTTTAAGGTTATTACACATGAGGAAAAGATCCCCACTTGGTTTTCTGCTGCTGGTGTCCCATAGCCAAGGAGCGAGAAAATGTCAGTTCCTTGTCCTGCAGGACCTGCACATGTCGGGTCAGTAAACCCCCAACAGCATCACCAGCTACGCCAGTCACCACAGCCTGGTCACCAAAACCCACCGAGAGGGGACACCATGGGTGCAGCTGCCAATGGGCACATTTTCCTTCCCACCAGGAAAGTTAATATTGTTCAGCCGCCGCAGCAGCAGCCTGGGGTACCCCCAGCGCCCCGAGGGCTTGGCAGAATGGTCCTGGTGACCCTGCGTGTCCCCACGACAGTTCATCAGAGACACTGCTGCGAGCTCTGGCACCCAGGGCTTTTGCGTCCCGAAGAAGAACCTGCAGTCATCCCCCCCTGCTAACTGCAGCTTGTTTAAATAATTTACTAGCAGCTAATCATAAATTTTGATTCTTTGCTGTGTTTTTTCTTGTCTTCCTCAGCGGGTGCTCCACTGCCCTCAAAGCTTCGCCTTTTCTTTAGTGATTTATTCAGCTCAGAATAACATGGGTCCTACTTCCCCCTGCTGCAAGTGCCTGTCCCCGTCCGTGTCCTCCCTCACTTCTATATTAACTGCTCTCTCCCTCTTTTCTGTCACGGGAGCAGTGACCCCACGTGTCGGCTGTGGTCACCAGTGACTGTGGACAGACGGGCTCTGTGGCCACAGCAGGTCCAGGGCCACTCGATGACCGCAGTGACCATGGCTGGGTGGGTCTGCAGTGCTGCTCCATCCAAGTGCCGGTTACTGCATGGATGCAGGAGTGAGCAGCAGCTCTGAAAAAAATCAGGGAACAGAAACTCAGGGAACTGTTATTATAACTTGGGTGGCAATACCCAGGCCAGCCTCCCCCTCTGACTGTCTCCTGGCTTCCTCCCTCCCTTTGGGCCGGTCTCTGGCCAGCACTGAGGTCCCCTCTGTGGCCAACCCAGCCCCAGCCTCACCCCTTCTTTCTTCTGAGTCTCCACAGGACACTCCCCAGGCACGGACCTGGGCTTTGCCCAGTGCTTTCTTAGTGACCGAGGGAAGGGGCAGCTCTTCCCCACCAGGTTCTGGCCTCCGCCCCCTGTGCCACGCTCATGGCTCCGTGCTGTGGGAGAGGGCAGCACACCCATCACCCCCATGGCACCCTGGGGTGCACCTCTGTGCCCACCCCTCAGCCCCAGTGCCCCGAGCAGATCAAGCAGCACGATGTGCTCCCCAGCAGCCTCGGCACGCATGGGTGCTACCCACCCCTGTTGCTGGGATCCCCGGCTTGGCCGGTGGCCACCCATCTCCTCCAGTCCCTCAGCATGCAGCGCGGGGGTCCCTCCTTGTCCCTGCCCCACGAGGGACAGTGGGGCTGTGCTGTGCAGGGGTGGCGTCTCGGGGGCTTGTCACAGACCCCTTGCTCATGCTGGGGACAGGGTGTTTCAGGGCCTGGTTCTCTGCAGTCCCGTGTAAATGCAGAGCTCATCCTCGCCTAGAGATGCTGCAGCTCAGCATCCCCAACTCCCCACGCGCCCACCCTCCAGCTCTTTTTTCTGGCCCAACTGCTTTTTCCCACAACACATCTCCACGTCTCTGACTGGGGCTGACACCTCTCGCTGTTGGTGGGAGCTTCTGAAGAGCATCTTCATCTGCAGAGGCGTTCATTTCTCCCATGTCTCCGCTCCCACAGGCGCTGAGCTTTGCTGAAGGTGCTGATGATGCTGAGCCAAAGGGACTCCTCAGTCCCACTGGGATGGCAGCAGCACGGGCTAGGGGGTGTCTGCACGCTTCCCCCGCTGCCTCGCTGCTCCGCGGAGGGGAGAGTGGAGTCAGGACCCACCGCAGACCTGGGGCTGGAAGAGATGCAGACAACGATCAGGGATGCTCCGGTGTAAAATGACTGAATCCATAACTTTCCACTCTGCAGCGTAGCTGCCACGGCAAGTTACATCAGGGGACTGCGTCTCTCCTCTGCTGGAGAGTCATCCTCCCCGTGGGCTTCCAGGAACGGCGGGTAAGCGAGAACGCCAGCAGCAGCCTATTTTTAAATTCTGCTGTGCATGCGAGAGCTCTGCTTTGGCAGCCCCACTTTTCAGCTCTCTCCGTGCTATTTGCAGGTCATTAAAGACTTTGCTCCCTGTGATCGCAGGACGAGTTCTGCTCTTGAGTTCTGCAAGACAGCTGTACACAGAAAATAAATCTTATGTTTGCAATGCCTCCTGCTAATGCTAATATGACAATTACACTGCCTGGAGCCTCAGGCTCCCCTACCACACGTCTCATCAATCTGCATTGCTGCAGTCTAACGATAAGCTGAAAACAGCAATGAAGAATGCAGATCAGGACTGAAGGAGGCAGCTGAGAGAAGCACCACCTCAGGCCCCGTGTCCTGATTCTGGGGCTCCTGGCCACTGGCCTGAACCAGGACTTCAAAGGGGGCTGGAGGCAGGCAGCCCAGCCCACCCCGCCCCAGAAACCACCTAAAAATATGGAAATGTTGATCAAATAATTTTTGGCCACATTCACAATTTTTGAATGATTTCCAGGAACACAAAAAAAACAAGTATCCAGCATTAAGGTTTAATACCAGCTACTAGCTCAGCTGAGAGATTTTAGGACAAACTATTTGAAATGTCTTTGAATATCAAACCTATGCTGGAGACAAAAACTACTCCACACTAATTTTCTTGTCTGCCTTTCAAACTTTCCTTCTTCATGAAGCCTACAGGTAGGTTTAAACACATCTGGGGAATCGCAGTCCCCCAGAGGATCACTGCAACTCGATCAGTTTGAGTCAGAAGCTTCTCCTGTTCCCCCGTTACCTCTGCGCTGCGTAACCCACTTATTCCCTGCCAGAGACCTCGTCTTCCCCACAGCACGGCTCTTCCAGCGACAGGCTCTGCCTCTGGAATTTGCTGTCCTTCGCCAATTGCCCACCTTTAGAATCGCAGAATCGTCTAAGTTGGAACGGACCTTTACGATAAAGTCCAACTGTTAACCTAACACTGCCAAGCCCACCACTAACCCACGTCCCTCAGCACCACGTCTGCCTGTCTTTTAAATACCCCCAGGGGTGGCGACTCCACCACTGCCCTGGACAGCACGTTCCAGTGCTTGACAACACTTTTGATGAAGAAATTTTTCCTAATATTCAATCTAAACCTTCCCGGGCACAACTTGAAGCCGTTCCCTCTTGTCCCATCGCCTGTTCCTTGGGAGAAGAGACCAACCCCCCCTCGCTACACCCTCCTTTCAGGGAGCTGTAGAGAGCAAGAAGGTCTCCCCTCACCCTCCTTTTCTCCAGGCTGAGCACCCCCAGGTCCCTCAGCTGCTCCGCACAAGACTGGTGCTCCAGACCCCTCACAACTTTTCTGTATACAAAACAAAGCACAGTGTATCGATTAAATTATATAAAGCAGAACCGGTAAGTTCACGCTCCTTCAGTTGTGTGAGAAATTTTATCTGGAGGGTTTCACGAAACAATCACAGAATAGTTTGGGTTGGAAGGGACCTTAAAGACCATCGAGTCCCCCCCCTGCCCTGGGCAGGGACACCTCCCCCCAGCCCAGGTTGCTCCCAGCCCCGTCCAACCCGGCCTTGACCACCTCCAGGGATGGGGCAGCCACAGCTCCTCTGGGCAACCTGGGCCAGGGGCTCACCGCCCGCACAGCCAAGAATTTCTCCCTAATAGCTCATCTAACCCGCTCCCTCATCGGCCCGACAGCACCACGTCTCCTCAGGCTAGGACCATAATGGCGGAGGAGGGAAGGGACTAGTCTGGCGCGGTGCACGCCGGGAGTTGTAGTCCCGCACGTGGCGCTGGGCGTGCCAGAGACATGCTCGGCGCCGCGGATAGGACTACAACTCCCAGCGTACAGCGCGGGGGCGTAACGCAGCGCATGCGCAGAGTATGACTACAGCTTCCAGTGTGCCTTGCGGCGAGGCGGAAGCGGCGCGATGGCGGCAGGTGAGGGGCCCGGACCGGCCGCGGCTCCGGTCGCCCGCGGCCCGGCGGGCTGAGGTCCTTCGTTCTATGGCCGCAGGTCGGTAGCCGTTGTCGCCGCCGCCATGGCGCTGATCGAGGGCGTAGGCGATGAGGTGACCGTGCTCTTCGCCTTGTTGCTGGTCGCCGTGGTGCTGGGGCTGGCCTGGGCCTCCACCCGCGCCCCCGAGCCTGCCGCGCCGCCCCGCGCCGCCGCCCCAGTGCCCGAGGAGGGCCCGAGCGCTGCCCCGACCCCCGTCGAGCACAAGGCCCCCGCCCCGGCGTCAGACGGAGCTGTCCCCGATGGGGCGGGCGGGCTGACGGCAGGGCTGCGGCCCCGGGCCGCACCCCCGCAGAGTCCCCTCAGTGAGGGGGACGGCGGCCCCGCCGAGCCCACCATGGTGCTGCGGCTGAAGTTCCTCAACGACACGGAGCGCCTGGCCCGGGTGCGCCCCGGCGACACCGTCGGGGCCCTGAAGAGGTGAGGGGCAGGGCAGGCAGCTTTTCCCCTGGCTGCTGGGGGGGTTCCCCTATCCCCTGGCGGCTCCTTCCATCATTGGAGCACTGTGCCTGTCCCTGGCGGGGCCATCATAGCATATGCCTTCACTTCTGGTCACACTGGGGTGGCTGGTGGCGAAGCGTGGGCGCAGGGGTGTGGGGTGGTCATGGGGGTGCATTGGCAGCCTGCTCTTCGGGGGGTGGATGGAGGGGACAACATCCTGGCAGGAGCCTGACATCCTTTTCACCCACCTCAGGGCCTATTTCCCTGGGCAGGAGCAGCAAGTGCGGCTGATCTACCAGGGCCAGCTACTGCGTGATGATGCCCAGAGCCTGGCTGCCCTCCACCTCACCCACAACAGCGTCCTGCACTGCCACATCTCCCCGCACAGCCCAGCCCCCGCGCCTGCCAGCCCCCGCGCCTCTGCCGACCCCGCACACGCCGCCCTTGATGTGGGCAGCCTCGTCCTGCCGCTCTTCGTCCTGATGCTGGCCGTCCTCTGGTACTTTCAGCTGCAGTACCGGCACGTCTTCACCGCCACCGCCACCACCTTCCTGGCTGGCCTCACCCTCCTCTTCAGCTTTGTGGCCTTCACCATGTACCGCAGATAGCACGGCCCCGTGCCCCAGACAGAGCTGCCACACAAAGAACGAACATGGTTCCGGGTGGTGTCTGCCTGCCGCACCCCCGGACTGTGCCTCCCCAGGGGCTGTGGGCCCCGAGGGAGCCAGTGTCCGGGTGGGAGCCACTGTGTCCCGGGACTCCCTGGCTGGGCAGTGCTGCCACCGGGGCCAGAGCCAGTGCTGTGCTACCTCGGGGGGGGGGGGGGGGGGGGGGGTGTGTCCCGGTGCCCCCCCCGGCCCTGCACAGAGTGTTCACCTGCTACTCCCGAGCCCCACAGCTAGCTCCACACACGGGAGCTCCTGCCAGGGCTGTCTGTGCCCTGCCCAGGATGGGGCCTGCACTGCCCCGGGTCTGGGGCTGTCTCCCCGTGGGGAGCGGTAGGGGGGAAGCCGGCACGGGTCCTGGTGCCGGTTGCGGGGCCGCGCTCCCACCACTCTGTGACAATTAAAGGACTGTGAAGGGCCGCCGCCTCCCGGCTCTGCTGCGCCGCCGGGGCACCGGGCAGGCGGGAGGGGCGGGGCTCCGGGCAGGTGGGAGGGGCGGAGATCCGCCGGGGGCGGGGCTCCGTGGTGGTGTTGGGGCGGGGTTCCACGGCGGTGGGAGGGGCTGTGGGTTAGAGGGCGGGTCTTTCCCCGGCGGCGCGCTCCCAGCGGGTGGGCGGGGCCTTCTCCGGCCACGCGATCCGCAGTGCGCCTGCGCTGACGGAGCCCCGCCCCGCCCCTTCGCGATACGCTCGTTTATTGGAGCGCGCGTAGCGGCTATTTATATATGCCGTTACGCACGCCGCCGGAGCCTGCGCGCCCGGCCCCGCCCCCGGAAGTGTGAGCCGCGCCGGGGGCGGGGCCGCGGCCTCCCTGGACCCGACGGGGCTGTCGGGAAGATGGCGGACTCGGTGTCCGGGCGGTGCTGAGCGGCCGAGGTGGCGGCGGGTCCCAGCGCGGCCGCGAGCGCCATGTAGGGCCGGGCCGGGGGTCTGGGGCGGGGCGGGGCGGGACGGGGCGCGGGGGGGCGCGGGCCGGGCGCCTCGGGGCCCGTCTAGGCCGGAGGGAGGGGTGGGGATAGGGGACCCCGGGGATGGGGCCTCGGTGGGCCGGGTGTCGCCGGCCCGGTGCGGCCCATCCTGGGCCAGGGGTCCTGGTACCGGGGAGGGGAAGATCGGGGCGGCCCAGGAGTCCTGGTACCGGGGGAGGAGCGCTCGGGGTGGCCTGGGGGTCCCGGTACCGGACGGCGATCTCTGCTAGCCGGCGCCCTGGGAGAGGGGAGTGGGTTATGTGGGCCAGGGGACATCAAGGTGGGCGCCCCTGTGCGGGCCGGGGGTCTCGGGACAACAAGTCCCTTGTGTGGGCTGGGGAAGCTCGGGCCGGGCGGCCTGTGCAGGGCGGGGGTCCCGGTACCGAGGGGAACTCCGTGTGCGGGGGGACCTCAGAAGAGGGGCTGTGTGGGGTTGGTATCCCTGCACTTGGGGGGTCCCAGCCTGGGCTCCGTGCGTCCCTCGCTGGCTCCAGTCGCCCCAGAGGCACAAGCTCAGTGCCCCCCTCACCCCGCTTTCATCCCCAGGGTCTCCCGGTTCTCTGAAGCCTCCCGAGCCGCCCTGCCCTCGCCATGCTGCGCCTGCTGCCATGGCTCCGTGCTCTGACCCGGGAGAGCGCGCGGCCCGGAGTCCTGCAGGGCCTGGCTGCTAGTGACCGGAGCGGGGCCGGGATGTATCCCACCTGCTACTGTGCAGGCAAAGCGAAGGGGCGGGCTGTGCTGCTCCCCCTGGACCCCTACGGCCATGGGCTGCTGCACACCTTTCCCCCAGACGCCTACAGGACTCGAGGCCATGGCAAGAGGAAGAGCTGGAACTTCATCCATGAGAAGATGAGTTATGACACCTTCTTCACAATGAAGCGTCTGATAGAGCGCTCACGCAGTGTGGGGGAAGTGCTGCGGTGGGTCACGCAGAACCCCAGCAAGGTGTCCGCCAGCCACTACCCCATTGCCCTGCACAAGCTGGGCCAGCTCTTACAGCAGCAGCAACAGGGCCAGGCCACGGTGAACGGAGAGAGCCGCGGGCCCAGCCAGATGCTGGAGCAGCCGGAGTTTCAGACTCTCTGTCAGGCCATCATCAGCGGCTGCTCCAAGTTTGATAACTTCAGCATTGTCAACTGCCTGTACGCTGCTGCCGCGCTGGGTGAGTGTCCCAGGCTGCCGGTGTCTGCCTGCGCGGGGTTGTCCACAGCAAATGGGGGAGGCAAGCAGGGCAGCGGGACACGGGCCAGTGCTTGCGTTTGTGAGGTGAGAGGAGAACTTGCCGGTCCGGCTGCCACAGGAGGAAGGGCGTACCGGAACTGGAGCCAGTGTCTGGGCTTGTGTGTGGATTTACATGTGATGGTGGCTTTGTGGCAGATGGAGCTGTGCCCTTCGAAGGAGAAGGCTCTGCTTGGGGTACGCAGCAGGAAGGGAGTCAGGCAGACAGACTGCGCAGGGGGGCTTGGCTGGCTGCAGCACCCAGCACGTCGGCCTGAAGGGCAGCTGAAGCGGTGGCCAGCGCTGCCTGGCGGGATCGGGATAAACCACTCCTTGAGTTTTGTTCCAATCCCTGAAAATCAGAAAACATTTGACCATCGAGGTGTGAGAGGCGGGGTCTTGGCTAAACCTTTGCCAGCCATGAGGCCCATGTCACTGAGCATTTAATATTCAGGAGACAAGGTTCGGTCCAGTTTGAGTTCCAGCGCAGCAGCAGCAGCCTTTGGGCAAGCTGGCGGGCTGTGTCCTGGGGAGCTCCCCCTTCGCTGGACCGGGGCCCTGCGGATTCTCCTGCTGCGAGGAAGGGGATGACGCCTGGTGGCTGCCTGTGGCAGCAGGTGCCTGCCCTCCCCACCTCCTGCCGGCCCTGCACTCCTCTGTCCCACGCACACGTCTCCTGCCATGCTGTTTGCTTTTTTTTTTCCCACTGCAGCTGCACGCTGGGCTGAGGCCTCGGCTGAGCCTCGTACGGAGACGCCCGGTCCTGGCCGTGGGTTGATGCAGTAACTCTAGATCCCGCTAAAGGGGGGAGGGAAGAATTTTCTGCTCTTCCCCCCTCTGTCTCACGGCGCCTTGTGTTTGTTGACACTGAACTCTGGGCTGCCAGGCGCCTCTCCCCTCAGCTGGGCTCCCCCCAGCCTGCTCTGGTTTTGACCCACACTTTGTTCTCCGTCAGTCGCCCTTCCCTGCTCACCACGCTTACCCGCTCATTAATAAAAGTGCTAACCCGCCTTTTTGAGGCCTTTTTTAAGGAACAAAGCAACTGCTCAGACTAATTCTTCACTTTCCACCTTCTGACTGATTTTTGATTAATGATAAAACGCAGCAACTTACCCCATGCTGCCTTAGTTGCTTTAAAGCCCTTTTGAAAATTGAAATCTTGTCAGCTGGCTTAGGAGACCAGTGGGCTACCAGGGCCTCATACGGTGCATAATGCTTCATGCACCTCCTGAAAATATCTCTCCTGACACACGAAGGATGGCCTTTGCCTTTTTTCGTAACTGCACTGTGTGCCTGGCCCCTTGTCTTTCTGTGGTTGAATAATACGTCCAGAGCTGGAGGAAAGTATTTTCCCCAGGAGCTGAGTTTGAAAGGCTAAAGCTAAACTGGAAAATGGAAGAAGGCTAGAAATGTGAAAAGACTAATTCCTGTCATACACAGGCAGTTTTTATTTTGGTAATGTGTTGATGTCTTATTTGTTTTTCAACCAAAACTTTTCTTTTAAAGTACTTTGTGAGGCATATTATTTATCTTTAAGAAGTTTGAGACTTGAGAAATAAACCTTGCTTTTGCGGATGGCCTAAAGGACTTTGGTTGAGTGGGTAGGAATAATACAACGGCTCCACATGACTCTTTCCATGGTGCAGATGCACGGATGTTCTGGTCAGGCTTTGCCAAACCGGTCCTCTTTCCCTTTCTCACTGACACGGCAAACCTGTCTTTCTCTGGCCGTAGTCCCGTGCCTGAGCTTATGAGGACGGTTGTGCCTAGTGAAGACGCGAGGTGGGGTACGAGTGTCCCTAATCCCTTCCCTGTTGCAGGCCTGCCTGGGGAATCGCCGCTGGTGCGAGTGCTGGAGGATGAATCCCGCAGCCGCCTGGGCCGCTTCAACCAGAAGGATGTCTCCATGGTCTTCAGCAGCGTGATGAGGCTCCACCCGTCCAGCCCCCACCCCCTGGTCGAGTCGTGCCTCAGCAGTTTGGAGCGGCACCTGGAGAAGGAGCGGCACCCGCAGACCCTCTTCCTGCTCCTCTCCTACTACCGGCTGCGGGCGCAGGCACTGCAGGGACACCCGGCCTCCGACCAGCAGCTGATCAACAACCGCAAGATCCTGCGCCTCGTCAGGCACACGCTGGGGCAAGTGAGTGCCATGCGGGAGCACGAGCTGGCCCTCTTGGACGAGATGCTGGCTCTGTGCGCCCAGGAGGCGAACAACAAGGCCCTGGAGGCCATCTTCAGCTCTCAGCTCTTCTACGAGAACCGCCAAGAGCGATTCATCCGCAGTATGGCAGGTGAGGGCAGGGTCTGCCCAGGCAGGGTCCCAGCCTTGCCCACGGTGTGAGCTTCTTCCCCGGTGCAGGGTGTGCTGGGCTCTGTCCATGCATTTGGTAGCCTCGGAGCCTGCTTTCTTGGCCCCAGAGGACATCTGGGTTTGTGACGGCACCAGCTGGGGCCCTGTTGAGCACCAGGGCCTGCAGCAGTGAGGCTGGAGCAGGAGATGCTCTGTATTGTGGCCGCCCTGTCACTGACTTGCCAGCCTGGCCATTCCAGGGGCCGTGAGCCTACCTTACCTCCAGACTGGCAGCAGGTTGGTTTCGGTGGGGTTTCTACAGAAGGGCCCCTATTCAGTGCATGTTCCAGCTGTGCCTTCTGGGTGCACGTGATGGGAATCTGCCCCAACTTCTCACAAGCCCCATAACGTGATGGGTTTTGGAAGCCTTCTGGGTTTCAGGAGAGATGGCTCTGCTGCCCTGGTCTGGTTATCTCCCACCTGCCTGCGCTGCCTTTCCTGCCCAGGCTGTAGTGGCTTCTGAAGAGCTGCAGTTTGACAAAGCCAGGCCTCTGACGGACACCCTGCTGTGGTTTGCTCTGTGCAGAGTGGCTCCCCAGGAAGGCAGAGAACCTTACCCCCTACACCATGGCCCTCATTGCCAAGTACGTGGCCCGGCACCGGCTGCGTGAGCCACGGCTGCTTGATACCATCGCAAACTTCCTCCTGAAGCGTGGGGAGCAGCTCGATAGCAAGGTCAGTGTCTGCCCCAGGCTGCAGGGGATGCCTGGGGCTGCCCCGGTGCTGGGGGAAACAGTATCCTTTCTCAGCCGTTTGGCTGAGGCATCTCACTGGGGGCTGACCAGGATGTGCCCTGATCCTGCTCAGGGCCTGACCAGTCCTTTGTCCTGTGGCTCGGCCTGGCCCGACTCTCTCCTCCTTCCTGCAGGTGATCCAGAAGCTGGTGTTTCCCTTCAGCCGCATGAATTACCGCCCATCCAACCACAGTGAGCTCTTCCCCAAGCTGGAAGCCATCCTGGAGCAGAAAGCCGGCAGCTCACCCCTGGCGACCGTCAACATCCTCATGTCCATGTTTCAGCTTAGCCACTTCCCCCAGACCGTCCTGCACCAAGTCTTCTCCCCAGCCTTCATCACCAATGTTATGAGTATGTTGGGCCTTTTCCAGGGTAAACGCAGCCGTTAGAGCTCAGGGCTGGGGTGGAGGTGGATTTTGAAAGCGTTGGGCAGAACAGACCCTGGGGGAGTGCAGGAGCACCTCGCTGGTCGGGAGCGTGGCTGGGTGAGGAGGGGCTCCCAGGCAGTGTCTAGCCAGCCGTCCTCTCCCCGCAGGCAGCCCCTACGCACTGATTGTGCGCCGCTACCTCTCGCTGCTGGACGCGGCGGTGGAGCTGGAGTTCCACGATTACAGTGGCCCGCGCCTTGACCCACGCTACCGTGTCCTCATGTTCGAGCACGCCCTGACGGCCGACGAGGCCAACAGAAAGTACAGGTCAGTGGTGGGGGCGCATGGCATGCTGGGGAGGGGACGGGAGGGCTGTCCTCAGTGGGGAGAGCGTGGTGGGGAGTGTGGTGGCCTCCACCACTGCAGGTGGACAGTGCAGCGTCGCTTGGGACGCACAAGGGTGACCTTGTTCTGGCAGGATCCCATCCGAGGATGTTGCTGGGGTAAAGGCCCATATGTGAGTTCTGAAGCCCGTAGAGGAGCAATATAGAATCATAGAAATATTTAGGTTGGAGAAGACCTTTAAGATCATCAAGTCCAACCATAAACCTGACACTGCCAAGCCTACCGCTAAACCGTGTCACTAAGTGCCACGTCTACATGTCTTTTAAATACCTCCAGGGATGGTGACTCAACCACTTCCCTGGGCAGCCTGCTCCAGTGCTTGCAACCCTTTTGGTGAAGAATAATGTGCTGTTGGTGTAGGGCTATCGGGAGGAGCTTTTCTGCTGAATGAGCTGAAGTGTGTCCCCTCCTTGCCACGGAACAGCAGAGCCCAAAGCTAAAGGCTGTCCTTATTTCTCGCTCCCAGGGGCCTTCACATCTCTGCAGATGTGCTCAGAGGGAGAACACGGGTGGTCAGCGCTCGAGGGGGCGGGCTGGGGGCTCTCCCTAGTGAGTCCTCTGACTCTTCTCTTTCCCCTCAGCTACAAGGGGCTGGTGGCCGAGGCCCTGCGGCAGCTGGTGGGAGAGGAGTGCTATCGGCAGGACGAGGTGCTGCCCCCAGGATACTGCACAGGTAGCCGAACTGGGCGCCTGCTTTGGGGCAGGGCTCCCGGGAGGGGGCTGGCACTTGGGATTTGGGGGGCTGCGGGTGCCTGGGTGCTCGGGGAAGGCCTGAGGGTGGGAGGCTGTTCAGAGCAGAGCTAGATTAGGCTGCTTGGTCACCACCTTCCCCGTGACACTGCCTTCCCCTGGTGCTTTGGGACAAAGCTCCCTGAGCCACCCCCCCTGCAGGAGGGCTCAGCAGCGGGGGGTTCCCTCTGCGCTCCTGTCTGCTGGGCTGACTGGCACAGTCTCCCACCCTGAGGCACGCAGGGTCCCCGAGCCCATGTTCCATCAGTAGGGGGGTCTCTGGGCCCAGCGCTGATCCCTATTCTCTCCACAGACTTCCTGCTGTGGATTAACCGCTCGGGCACTGTGCTGCCTCTCTCCCGTGTCCCTGCGGCTTCCAAGGCTCCCTCTGCCCATGCTACAACGTCCCCTGCCGCCATTTCCTTGCGCTCGAGCGTCCTGGCCCTC
The DNA here is from genome assembly GCF_965231255.1 of Vanellus vanellus. Taxonomy (NCBI): domain Eukaryota; kingdom Metazoa; phylum Chordata; class Aves; order Charadriiformes; family Charadriidae; genus Vanellus; species Vanellus vanellus. Next base: position 487,288 of record NC_138906.1, read on the forward strand.
ACCTCGGACTTGCAGGACTTTGCCCCGTTTGCTCCAGAGACGCCAAGCAGCCCCCTGGGCTCCCGGGAGAGCAACCTGGCCGGGCGGTTCCTGCCCACGCTTTGCCCTGCCCCGGGGGGCCCCTGCTACCAGCCTCCCTCGGACTATTACTGCGGCCTGAGCAAAGAGTCTTCCCTGGAGAGCCAGGGCAGCTCCACATTAAGCAGCCCTTCCGAGTGCCTCTCCGCGCAGCCGGCCGGTACCCCTGACTGCTCCCCCAGGGGCACCTCCGCAGCCACCCTCTTCCAGTTCCCTATCGGCAAGATTCTGGAGGAGGAGGAGGAGGCTACCGCCACCTGCACTGGGCGCGATCACAACTGCTTCCAGGGGGAGCAGGCGCAGGAGGAACCGGAGGAAAGGAGCCCACCGCCCAGCGAGGACGCCTGCCCTCCGCCCTCTCCGTGCCGACCCAGCCCCAAGCGAGGGCCAGGCGATGGGCCACAGGGAGCCGAAGAGATTCAGAGGTACTGAGCAGAGATGGTCCGTGTCCCCACTCCTTTTCAGCAGGACAGCCGCCCCGGGCCCGTGCCAGCACTGGGTTCAGCTCCTGCCCTCCCCAGTCGGCCGCCCCGGCCCCCTTCTGCCCTGCACCGTCAGGTGCCCGGTGGCAGAGCCCCCTGTCCCCGCTGTCCCCACGCGGTATGGCTGCCCCTGCCACCAGCTGGGCATGGGGAGGTGTGGGGTGCTGTCCTTCATCCACTGCTGCTCTGGGGACCAGGCGCGGGCAACGCTGCTGCCTGTCCTGCCTCCCTGTGGTGGGGGGTAACCCTGCCCTCTTCCCCCCACTCTGTCCCCTGCAGGGTGGTGCTGTCGGTCAATGACAAATGGCACTACTGCCAGAACTCCGACATACTGGTGGGCTCGCGAGCCATGAGGGACAGGCACTTGCGACTGCTGGGCTACTGTCTGGTTCAGGTAAGCAGGGGCTGCTTCCTTCTTCCCTTCCCCTCCTCCCCTTGGGCAGAATCGGCCCATGGCGGTGCCGCGGGATGTGCTGCAGGCGGGAGAGCTGCTGTAAACGCTCCCATGGGAGCCGTCCTTCCACACTTGCTGCTTGTGAGAGGAAGCAGTGACTCATCCTCATGGCTCCTTTTTGCCACCCCGCCCCGAGAGTCTTCCCGGGCGGCTGGCACGCGATACCAGCCCCGCTGCCCTGGTGGGAAGCGTGGGCGAGGGGATGGCCCCTCCATCTCCCCTGGTCCTGCAGGAATCCATCCTGCTGCTGGGAGCTGGGACCGGCCCCGTGCACTGGGCAGGGAGGGGAGAAGGGGAACCTGGCTCAGCCTGTGCCCGGCAGACGTGTCGGCTGCAGGGCCATGGGGTGGAAATCAAGTGGGGACAGAGCTCAGCCTGATACCCTTCGCTGTGCTCCTGGCTGTCGGTCCCGCAGTGTGCTGCTCGCCGCGGTGGGTGGAGGCGCGGTGAGGCGAAGCTCCCCTCGGTGCTGTCCCGGAGCCCTGGCCTCTTTGGTTGCAGCCTCTGGCTGGTCTGTGGTGAGAGCTGCAAACGGAGAAGCCCTTGAGGCTTCACCGCCACCTCTGCAATTGTCTTCGGATTTCTTTGGAAACTTAAGGTGTTGTTTTAAGGTGTGCAACTTCCACAGGACTATTTGTGGGGTGATTTTTAGCTTGGGGATAGATCTTTCTGAGGAAAGCAACTCAGAAATGCAGGCCTCTTATCCCTGTTTACTCCTCCACTTCAGAGGTCACCTGAATTACAGTCGTAGATCTACCAAGCAGTCCCATAACCATTTCTTAAAGCTTCTTACCTCCCCTGCTGCTGACGGCGTGGCGTGCCAGCATGAAGCTCCTCCTAATTTCATAATTTGCAACGTACATAGTTCAGAAGCCCTTTGTTTATGCATAGCTCTGGCAGTCCTGTGACTTGAGTTGTGGTATTTCCTTGGAGATCCCGAACTGCAGAGCAGTGGAGCAGGCCCGGCTCCCCTGTGCAGCGCACCCTGCGTCTCCCTTGGGCCGGAGCTCAGGACGGGCTGCCCAGGGCCGGCTGTGTCCCCCGACAGCAGTGGGGCCGAGGAGCTTTGTCGCACGGAGGAGTGCTCCCCAGCGCCCGCCACCAGGCTCCCGGACAGTGCCGCAGGCTCTCGCGGTGCGTCGGCTCCGGGAGCCCCTCAGCTGAGGAGGGCTGTGCCACTGTGTCTGAGAGCCGCCCCTGCCCGCCCTGTGCCCAGCACACCCGCAGCAGCCAGGAACTGAGCTCCCCCTGTGCTTGGCCGAGCCGGGGCGTCCATGCCCCGTCTCACACCGGCTCTGGTAACCGTTACCGCTCGGGTCTGTGCCCCTGGTGTGGGCCGGGGCTGCTGCGGGAGGCTGAGGCTGCTGAGCAGCAGCCCAAGGGGCTCTCTGAGGAGCAAGGCGGCATGGACAGGGGTGCGGGCGAGTGGGAGCGTGCTCCTGCTCCTGGTGTGCGCGGCATCAGGGGCTCTGTCCGGCAGCATGTGGTGTCAGGACACACATGGCTGACGCCACCGGAGCTGTTCCCCTCTGCTCAGCGTGCCCCGTTGTCATGCAGCTGCCGGTGCGGGTAGCTCCTCTTGGGTGCCTGAAAGCACGCGCTCTGCTCCCGTCCCCTCTTCCCTCTCCAGCAGCAGACGGTGGCAGATCGTTAGAACATGTGTCGGGAGTGGATCACGTATGGCACAGGTAGTCCAGGGACTCCTGCACCGGAGTGTGTGTCTGGGCAACTGTGTTTAACCGCCCCGATGGACCTTTTCTCCGTGAGCGTTTTATTCCTCTTTGAGTGTGCGGTGCCAGCAAGCTCCAGGCAGCGCGAACTGCAACACATTCTGTTTGGTTTAACCTGCTGTCTCGTCAGCCGACGTGGTGCTGCTGGGTCTGGTACTGTGAGGGAGTGAAGAGGGAAGCTCTGCGGTTACCTTCTGTGCTTGTGGTTCCAGAGGTCTCTTCCCTTTGGCCACCCCTTTCAGATGAAGAGCCTCAGGCAGTTCAACTTCTTCTTGAGTTGAAGCTGCTTCACAGCTTGGTGGTTGTTCTTCCTCTTCTCCTTTGAGGTTTATTTCCTCTTCTTCTGATGCCTTTACAGAATCGCCAAACAGTTAAGGTTGGTGGGGGCCTCTGGAGATGAACCCCGCTCACCTGGAGCAGGTTGCTCAGTACCATGTCCAGTCGAGTTTTGGATGTCTCAGAGACAAGTTGCTTTCTGGGTGACCTCTTCCAGGCTCAAAGCCGGGGCTGCTTTACCCTCACAGGAAAAGAGGGTTTTCTTATGTTTGGGGTGTGTGGGTGTGTGGGTGTGTGAGAGAGAGTGCATGCGTAGCTTTTTCTTGAGTTTAAGTGGGATTTCCAGTATTTTAGGTTTGTGCCCTTGCCTCACTCCCTATCACTGGGCACAGCTAAGGGTCTGCTCTGACTTCTTTACAACCTCCTATCGGATATTTGTGTGCATAGATAAGATGCCCCGATCCTTTTCTTCTCCATCTCTATCAACCTCTTCTCACGCATCATGTGCTTTAGTCCCATAATCGTCGTCATGGCCCTGCACTGGACTTGCTCCGGTGTGCCCATGGACACTCCAGATGTCTCGCCAGCGCTGAGTGGCAGGGAAGGATCTGCTCCTCGACCTGGTGTGTGGGGCTGTTCCTCCCTACGCTCGGGACTCTGCCCTTCCCTGCCTGGGGGCCGTTTCTCCAGCCTGTTTGGGTCCTTCTGAACAGTGGCAGCACAACCGTCTGGCGTGTCAGCCACTCCTGCCCGTCCTGTGCTGTCTGCAGCCTCGCTGCGGGTGCGCTCCGTCCCATCGGCCAGGTCACTAATGAGGACACTAAACGGTGCTGGCCCCAGACTGACTCCTGGGGCATGTGGCTGGTGACTCGGTCCAGCTGGACGCGGTGCCTCTGTTCGCAGCTCTTGGAGCCTGGCAGTTCAGCCCTCCTTATATTTAATTTAAGGCCTTTTCTTGTTGGCTCTTGCGTCGCTGTGTGCCTGCTCGATCAGCGGTGGGCTGCCTGTCGTGCCTGGCACGCCGCTAAGCTGTCTGGGTATGTCTGTGCGACGGTGCCAGGGCCCCGCTCCCCCTGCGATGCCGTTGATCAGGTACCAGCGGCAGCTGTGGGTTTGTCAGTGCCTCTCGACGGGGATTCCTCCCAAGAGCACCGGCTCCCTCCGTGGCACAGCACGCAGGGGCTGCCCGCGGTGGCTGCAGAGCCATCCCCAGATCTCGTACAGGACCCCTCCTTGCTGCGTCCTGCGGTTGAACCTGTGCGGTGCTCCCACCCTTCTGGCAGGCGGTGGGAGCGCTGGTGCAGGGTCACCTACCGCAGACCGACCCTCTGCCCGCAGACCCTCTGCCTCTCAGCCCTTTCCAAGGTAGATGTTCTTTCCTCGAGTGGTCCTGACCTTTTACTGGCAGCCAGCTGTCTTCCCTCAGAGGTTTCTAGGCAAGGATGTGCTCCTGCCTTCCAGGATCCTGCCCAGAATAATGGTGGCATTTGCTGTTCCCACAAGCAGCCCTGTCCCGGCTCTGGCACTCCTCGCCGCCAGCCTGTTTGGCTGAAGGAGCTTTCTGTGCTGCTGATCCGTGGTGTCAGAAAGACAAGCCCGCTGGGGAGGCAGACCCCGCAGAGCTGGGCCGTGAGGAAGGGAGAGTGAAGCAGTTGGAAGGAGCTGCCAGAAACCTTTGACTCAGCCCCACTGCAGCCAGAGGATTTGGTTCCTTCTCCCCGGGCAAAGTCAGTCGCCGCCTCCTTCCCCCCTGGCCCGTGGGGGACTGTTGGAGAACAGCACTGGGCTGCAGCCTCTCCGCTGGCCTGGGGGCAGCGTGCAGTTCATCTGTCTGTCCCATCCCACCTGCTCATCTGTGACAGTCACAAAAAGGTCCTGGGCTCTGTGTAGTCCCCGTGCCAGGATCTAGCCTTTCTGTGGAGTCCCTGTGTCATCTGCGCCGGGTTTTCCCACCTTAGCCCTTCACGATGCCTGCGATTAGCCCCATTTCTCAACGAGCTGGTGAGAAAAAGCTTCCTCCTTTGCAGGCAAACTCCTGTGTGTCATGATCTGCCGCTCCTGAGGGATGGCAGCGGCCTCTCCAAGCAGCCTTGGATGCTTCTGGTATAGTAGACCACCCCCTCGCCAGGCACGGAGCTCTTCCCGACCCACAGCTCTCCCGCAGACCCGGCTCCCCGCGGGCCCCTCAGAGGCCGGGCTCCAGCCCTGCAGTGAGGAGGGGTCTTCCCCAGCACAGCCCCTCCGGGGCTCGGCTCTCCTGGTGCCCGTGAACGGTGGAGGGCCAGGCTAGCGGCACAGAGCCCAGCGGTGGGTCACTGTGCCACCGAGGGGGACACTTGCCCCCTGCCGTGTCCCAGGCGCCGTCTCTCGGAGCAGGCTGCGGGGCAGAGCCCCAAGGGCTGGAAATGGCACCTGAGGTTCTCTCCCAAGGACTGCCCTGCGCAGCCCCAGCCCCGTGTCCCTGCCCCTCAGGCGGGTCTCCGAGCCCCCAGGAGACCTTTTCTTGTACGTCCATGTTCCCAGGAGGGACAGGGCGGGCATCCTCTTGTGCCTGAGCAGCAAAACACACCAAGGGCTGCACTGCTGTCGCGGCGAGCACTGTGTAAAGCTTTGAGCCCTCCTGTGCTTCCGGGCAGGGCTGAAGCGTGGGTCATGGCTACCCCTAGTCCTGCTCCGCCAGCGCTGGTGGTGCCTTCTGCCATGCTGGACCAGCTTCCAGCCCCCCAACAGGCTTTGGCCCCCAGTCCCAGATAGTGATGTGGAGGGAACGCTGGTGGCAGTTGGAGTCTCCTGTTCTGGTCCCTGCACGTCCCCCCCCGCAGGGCTGCCGCGCTGCAGGTTTCCTCCCTTTCCCCAACCCTTGGTGTGGTCCCAGCCGAGTGCGGGGATGGACACACAGCCGCGGGTGGTGGCTGGGGCCGGGGGTGTCACTACAGGGTGACAAGCTCTGGGGCAGGAGAGCCTTGAACTGTGAATGGGTGTTTTCGGATGGGTCACTGCGCCACCGAGGGGGACGCTTGCCCCCGGCCGTGTCCCCGGCACCGTCTCTCGGAGCAGGCTGCGGGGCAGAGCCCCAAGGGCTGGAAATGGCACCTGAGATTCTTGGCCGTGGGGAGGGCCGGGGCCCATCTCTGCTCCCACCCCTGTAGGTGCCTCTGTCTTGAGGTTGCCCAGGGCTCGTGGCCCTTCGGGGGAGGGGGGGGGGGGTGTTTAGCTCCATGTTATATTTGCTGTTTGGAGCAGAGAGCGCTCCTGGCTCCACAGACTGACACCCTGTCCAGCTTTCCCGGGGGGTCTCCGCTGCACCTTGCACGCCGTACCAGCTCCCAGGGCAAAGGGAGGGCTGTGTCTGATTTTGTCAGTCCCGGCGCTGCTGTTCCTTCGCAGACTGGGGTTGAAATGGCGTGAAAAGTTGGGGAAGAGGCTGTCAGCTGGGCCCAGCTCCCTCCCGCAGCCCTTTCTGTGGAGGGGGGCTGCTGGCTGCTGCTCGCCGACGGGCAGCGGAGGGGTCGCGGGCAGGACGGCGGCTGCGCTTTGCTCTTCGTCCCTCCCCAGTGGTTGGCGAGTGGAGTTCAAGGTTGGGGTGACGCTTGTGAGCTCCCCGGACCCTGCAGCACCGCGTGTCCTCCCTGTGCGTGCCAGGCTCGTCCCGGCCGCAGTGGGGCTGGGGGCTGGGGCTCCCTGTGGGTCTCTGCAGGCACCGGAGCGGGTACGGGCAGGCAGGTTTGGGGTGAGGCAGTGGGAGGGCAGAGCCAGTGTGGGCAGGCGCTGGGGGACTCGTTCCCCCCCGGGAAGGCTGCCCTGTCCCTACGCCTTACCCAGGGCTGAGCTTCTACCTGGCAGTCGGTGGGAGGCCGAGCTGGGGTGGGTTTGCTCCCTCCCCTTGGAAGGAACAGCACTGTCCTCCTTCCCCTCCCTCGGAAAGTGTCCCCAGTCCCATTTCTTCATTCCGCTTCCACGGAGGGCTGTCTGGGGCAGTCTCAGGGGGTGGTGGGGGCGGTTGGTGGTGGTGGTGGAGCTGCTCTGACGGTTTCTCCCCGTTCCCTTCCAGCTGCCCTACACGGAGCTGGAGAAGGTGAGTGGCATCGAGGAGGCCAAGCACTACCTGCGGCAGAAGCTGAGGGAGCTGCGCTTCTGAGGGACGGACCCCCCCGAGCGCCGGGCCCCGGCGGGGAGGGGGCAGAGCGGGGTGGGCGCAGGCGGGGGCTGCCAGCCCCCTTCCCCGGGGGTGGGAGACGGAGCCGCCCCCATCCCGGGGGGGAATGCGGGGCCGTGGGCACCTGCTCCTTGATGTGGGGCTGGGGGTAGTGTGAGATATTTATTGCCGTTGGGGGGGGGAAAGGGGTGTGAATTGACTGGTGCGTAAGGGGGGTGTGGGGATCTATGCTGCTGGGGGGGAAGTGTCCCTCGCTGTCCCCCCTGCCCTGTCTGCAAGGGTCACTGCTGCCGGGGGGGAGCCTGGCCTGGCTTCCCGGTGGCACTGGGGATAGGGGGTGTGGGGGTGTCCCTGTGCCCCCCAACACCGCTGCTGGGAGGGAGGGCTGAGCCTGGCCCCCACCTGCGGGGTCCCGCAGGGTCTGGGGGGCTGTGGCAGACCCCGGGTCGGGCTGTTTGCACAGGGGGCTGCCCCCCGAGCTGGGAGGAGTGGGGGGTGCTGGGGAAGTGGGGGTTAACTTTACAATAAAACTGGTGAAAAGTGTGCAAAGTCCATTCTGTTTATTAGTAGAAGGCAGGGGCCGGCCCAGAGCCCCTGCCCGGGCCGGGCCTGGCACAAGGCAACCCCCCCTGTCCCCCCCCAGCCACGGCACCGGCAGGCACAGACCCGCCCGGCCCTGGCACCGTGCCGTGCCCGGGGTGCTGCTGCCTGCAGGGGGGCACGGGGCTCACCTGCCCCCCCAGCATCAAGGGCCTCGGCACCCCTCAGCCCCGTACAAAGCTGTTTATTGCCATTTAAATTACTCTGTTAAATAAACCACGGTGGGATTTCGGAAACACCCGATTGTCCGGTGGGAGCCCAGGGCCTGGCCGGGGGCTGCGGAGGAGCTGCGGCAGGGGCAGGATCTGCAGCTCTGCTGGGGGTGTCTGGGGGGGAGCTCTGCCCCATGGCGTGGTCAGGAGGGTCCAAAGGCACAGCACGGCGCGGTACCGCATGGTGGGGGGTCCCCGGCGGGGCGAGGCTGTGGGTTGGCGTCTCTTTGGCAGGTGTGTCCCCCCGAAGGCACGGGGAGCGCGGGGTGCCCGTCCCTGGTTGGGCACGGCTGCGCAGCCGCTGCCCCCGTCCCGGCACAGGACGCGGCCGTGCCCAGCTCGCCGGCTGGTGCGCGGTCACACCGGCATCGGCATTTCATTGTACTCGTCCACACCTTCCCGCTCATCGAAGATGGGCTCGGCCTCGTCCGCATCCAGCTGCAGGGAGAAAGGGGCTGAGCCGGCAGCGAGGGGCTGCCCCGCCGCCACGGCCCCCGGCCCCCGGCCCCCACGGGGAGGAGGGACACGGCGCTGGTACTTACACACTTCATCTCACGGTCGGTGAAGATGCGGCTGAGCAGGCACATGCGGAGGGGCACCGTGAGGATGAGGATGAAGGGGAAGGCCAGGGAGGCCACCGTGGACATGACGGCCCAGAGCACGGCCAGGCACGCCAGCTGCAGCCCGGTGAAGAGGTGCATGCGCAGCGTGCGCACCTGCGCGGGGACGGGCGTCAGTGTGCCCGGCCCTCCGCGTCCCCACCCCTCCCCGTGCCCAGCGGCACCCCCACAGCCCGGCCGGGAACTGGCACTGTGTCCCCCCCCAACATTGTCCATCCCCTCCACCCTCTAAACAAGGCTTTGTCCGGCAGACGCCCCGGTGCCCCCAGCCCAAGGGTGCCCCAGATGAGGGTGTCCTCCCCACCCCCAACCTTTTTGACGTAGGTGACGTCGGGGTGGTGCTTGGGGGGCATCAGCAGCAGCTGCAGGCGCTCGTAGAACTGGATGCCGTTGAGGGAGGTGACGCCCATGTAGAGGAAGATCCCGAAGAGGACGGCCAGTGGGATCTGCCGCAGCAGGTCCCCGATGACGATGGACAGGCCTGGGCCAGAGCGGGGTCACCCATGGTGCCTGGGGAGGGGGCGCCCGGAGCCCCCGGGCTCGCAACAGCCCCCCTCCTCCCCACCTGGTGACCCCCCCCATGCTTGGCAAGGGTCCTGCGTCACCCGTGACTATGTGGGACAGGACAGCCACGCCAATTTGGCGAGGGCACCCCAGCCCGCCCCCCCCCCCACTGCTCCCTGCAGCTCCCCACGGCCGCCTGGCCCCCCCACGGCCACACAGGACGGAGCAGGGCCAGCGGGGGACCCACAGCCGGCAGCACTGGACCTACCGACGAGCACGGCCACCAGCAGCCCGGTGACCCGCTGCTCCTTCACCTCCTGGATCTTGGGCTTGTCCCCGGGCGCCACAGCCTTGCTCATGACGGTGAGGGCGTTGGCGTGCGTGACGGAGCGGACGGTGGCCGCGGCGAGCCAGGGCAGCCCGAAGAGCGCGAAGAAGCCGCCCATGGCCACAATGAGCAGGAGGTCAAGGTGGAACCCAGAGCCCTTCTGCAGCATCCGCTCCTTCTTGCTGATGATCAGCCTGGGCACAAGGGCAGACGGTCGGCATGGCTCGACAGGGCTTGGCACAGCACGGCACGGCAAAGCTTGGCATGGCTTGGCACGGCATGGCACAGCACAGCTTGGCATGGCTCAGCCTGGCACAGCACAGGTTGGCATGGCTCAGCACGGCGCAGCGTGGCACAGCACGGCTTGGCACGGCTCAGCCTGGCACAGCGTGGCACAGCACAGGTTGGCATGGCTCAGCATGGCGCGGCACGGCACGGCTTGGCACGGCTCAGCCTGGCACCACACAGCTCGGCACAGCTCAGCGTGACACGGCACAGCTCGGCACAGCTCAGCATTGCATGGCACAGCTCGGCACGGCTCGGCACAGCTCAGCATTGCACGGCACAGCTCGGCACAGCTCAGCATTGCACGGCACGGTACAGCACACCATGCCCCACTCGTGCCCCGCACGGCCCTGCCGGGCCCCCAGCCCTGCCCCGCTGCGCTCACGTGGTGATCTGCGTCTCCATGAAGATGAGGATGAAGACGAGGACGGCGGGGAGGCCGCTGGCCACCATCATCCAGATGGGGAAGTCGCTCTTCTCACCCAGGGGGTTGATCACCCAACCCCGCTTGTCCGGCGCCGTCACCGAGAACCCGCTGGGCACGCTCAGCTTCTGCGGGGAGGGGGCGAGAAACGCTGCGGGGGGGGAGGCACCAGCTCTGCCCCATAGCACGCAGCTCCCCCAGAGCGAGGGGTGCCATGGGGTGAGCCGCGGAGACACGGGGGCGCACCGCAGCCGGAACCAAAGGGGAGAGGAAAGGCGAGATGGTGGGAGCTGGAGGCGGCTGAGCGCCGCGGCAGGGACAGACGGTGCCGCACACGCCGCTGACCCGCCGCTGGCGAGTGGGACCGGGGCCCCACAGGAGGGTGCGGGGTGTGGGGTCCTGCCCGGGGCGGGGGGGCGGTTGGGTGCTGACCTGCGTGTAGGTGTCCTGGATGCCGTAGTCCACCAGCACCATCACCAGGATGGCAATGGGCACCCCGAAGTCCCCGATGAGCCGCCGGATCTGGGGTGGGGGGGAAAAAGCAGCGTCAGCCCGGCCCCGGCCCCACCGCCCGACACCCCCCGGCTCAGCCCTGCCCCCACAGCTGGGCTCACCCCACGGCCCCGTGCAGCGCCCGCGCCGCCGTCCCGCCCGCCCCACGCACCCGTCCGGGGAAGAACCGGCTGTTCTTGAACTTGCGCAGGAAGAAGGCGATGAAGAAGGTGCCGGCCATGAGCACCAGCGAGAGCAGCGCCGTGTTGGGCTGTCCCGTCACCTTGGCCGCGCCGCGGCCGGCCGTGCCGTTGGCCGGTGCCGTGCTGGCGTTCCTCCACCCCTCCGCCTCCGCGCCGGTGCCGTTGGCCCGCAGGCAGCCGTGCAGGGGGTGCTCCTGGAAGATCTGCGGCAGCGCGGTGCTCAGGCCGGTCCCGCCAGCCCCACTGCCCCGCAGACCCCCCGGCCCCGCCGGCTCACCTTGGCCAGCTTGGAGAAGGTCTCATAGATGAAGATGAGGGAGATGAGGAAGGCGAAGATCTCCTGGGTGAAGCGGGAGACGAAGCGCACCAGGAAGCTGCCCTCGAAGGCCACCATGACCAGCACGATGAGGATGAGCCAGAAGCCGATCCAGACGCGCCCCACCAGGTACTCCAGCTCGTTGGACGTGCAGAACTGCCGGGGCCGTGCAGACAGACGGACAGATGCAGACAGACAGAGGGGTGTCAGCAGGAGGGACGGCCGCGGGGCTGCGGCAGCGCCCCGGGCAGGGGGAGCCCCAGCAGGAGCAGCAGGTCCGGGACGCCCCCCCCCCCCCCCCGCTGCTCCTGCCCGCGGGGGCTCGCCCCGCTCTCACCGTGAAGAAAGCCTCCTCGAAGACGAGCAGAGGCCCCGAGAAGCCGATGACGAGCAGGGGCTGCGCGCCCAGCAGGCAGAAGAGCACTCCCTGCAGCGACGTGGAGATGATCAGCTCAGACACCCCGATCAGGTCCTGCGTCTTCTCCCCTGCGGGCAGGACGGGCTCAGGCACACCCGGTGGGACGGGGACGGGTGTCCCCGGCGGCACAGCCGATGGCCTCGGGCAGCGCCCGCCGTGTGCGCATGGGGCAGCACCCGCAGCACCCGCGCCTGCCGCGACCTGCGCCGCAACCCCCCCGGCAGTGCCGTGCCCCCGGCGCTCACCCAGCAGCCCTCCAAAGGTGATGGCCGGTGACAGCGCGGCGAAGTAGATGAAGATGACGGCTGCGATGCACTGGGGGTTGAGGGCGTCCCTGAAGTCGCTCAGGTACTTGGGGTACCGCCGCCGCACGTCCCGGATCAGCCCCCCGAAGGGCCGTCCCGTGCGCCGCAGGGGATCATCCTCCTCCTCGCCCTCGCCCTCCACCACCTTCAGCTTCAGCAGCGCTGCGCCCCACAGACAGAGGGATGGACGGACGGACGGTGAGACCCTGCCAGCCGGGTCCCCCCGCCCGGACCCTGCCCCGGTCCCGGTACCTTTCTCCTCGGGGGACTTGGGCTCCAGCAGCAGCCGCCGCTCCTGCTCCTCCCTCTTCTTCAGCATCTCGCGCTGGAAGTGGGCGACGCTGCGCAGCAGCTCCTCGCCCTGCACCTCGGAGGGCGGCAGCACCACGCTGCAGTCCAGGAACTCGTTGATGGCGGTGAGGAGGTCGTGGCGGTCGTCGGCCAGGTACGCGGCCTCGTGGAATTGCTGGCGGGACGACGGCGCGGTCAGAGCCCCCCGTGAGCCCGACCGCGGCGGTACGGCCCCGGCGGGGATGTGGCACCCACCTTGTCGGACATGAGGGTGGAGATGGAGCGCCCGATCTCGTGGTAGTCCATGTGGGTGCTGCTGGGCCCCAGCAGCACGAAGAGGAACCGCACGGGGACGGGCACCTCCAGCACCGAGTCCAGCTCCACCGCCTCCTGCAGCCGCACGAAGGCCATGGTGGGCTGGTCCAGGAACTCCACGCAGCCTGGGGGGGCACAGGGGGTCACCGCGGGAGCCCGGCACGTGGTGCCCAACCCCCCCGCCCCCCTGCCGCCCCTCCGTACCCACAAGCACCACCGTGGCCTCGGCGTTGTCCGGGATCTTCTCCAGCAGCTTCAGCTCGTGCTTGGACTTGGAGCGCGTGATGCCGGCGGGGGGCGTGGGGGTGAGGACCTCCCTCTGCGGGGACAGCGCGCGGCAGGGCTGGGGTCAGGGCCCCTGCCGAGGACGAGGAGCGGCGGCCGGCCGGCCGGGAGGAGGGCAGGGGCAGAGGGCTGGGGCGGGGGCTGGGGCCGGTGCGGCCAATCTCACCTCCCGCTCCACGTCGACCCGCGTGTCATGCTCCACGGCGTGGCCGGCGATGAGGGGCTCGGTGACGGCCGGCTCGCTGCCCTCCGCCACGTGGTTGGTGCTGTGGTGGTGCACAAGCAGGGAGCCCAGGCTGCCGGCCGAGATGTTTCGGGGGAAGGAGAAGTCCTTCTCGTCGCTCGGGTGGCTGCGGGACAAAGCCAGGGCTGTCCGTGGCGGCCCGGGGGGAGAGCGGCCAGCAGCGCGGCACAGCCATGCCGGCCGGCACGCTGCACACCGGTGCTCCCGGGGAGCGGAGCCCGGCGGAGGGGGGGTCTGCGGGTCGGTGCCCCCCACGCTCACCTGTGCTTGAGCAGCAGCGCCCGCAGCACGTTGGCGCGGTCCTCGGCCCGGATCTGGTCGGTGATGACCATCTGCTCCACCACCTGGTGAGCCACCCCCGGCAGCGTCTTCTGGTCCAGGTCGAGGAGGACGGCCCCTGGGCGAGGGAGGGGGGGCTGAGGCAAGCGGGGCCGGGCACCCCCCGCGCCCGGTCCCCGTGGGACCGTCCCCACCTCCCTACCGTGGGACAGGGTCTTGCGCAGCTCCAGGAGGCTGCGGAAGGACAGGGAGGCCACGTGCGGTTTGCCCCAGCGGTCCGTCTCCTCCTCCACGTCCTCCTCAAACTTGATCCAGCGCGCCGTCTCCTTCCACTGCAGCTCCTGGTTCTTGTCCACCACCAGCTCGTTCAGCTCCACAAACACCTGACGGCACAGCCGGGTCAGCACCGCCATGGTGGGGACCCCCTCACGGCACCGGGGCCGTGCGCAGGCAGCCCCCCATCGCGCCCACCCATCCGCTCCCCCGGTCCTGCGCCGCGCCGGGACCTCCAGCCCTGCCCCCCCCCCCGGGCGCCAGGACCCCCACCTCGTGGGGCTGCCGGTCCTGCTTGCGGTGCCGCGTGCTGGGCTCCTTGTGGTCCTTGCTGACATGGACCACCTGCGCCTTGGCGCTCTTCCGCACGAGGTGCCGACGCACCCCCGGCACATCCTCGAAGCGGTGACCTGCCGTGGAGGGGGGAGGGCAGTGAGGGGGGAGGGCAGTGATGGGGACGGGTGGGTGACCTGGGAGGCCCCCGAGCCCCAATCCGGGGGGGCCACCAAGTCCTGGCACGGGGGGCCAGGGAGCCGTGGGCCGGCAGCCTGCCCGGCACAGCTCGGAGCAGAGGGACCCGACCCCCCCGTGCCAAAGGCTGCGTGTGGCCATCGGCACAGGGCGCTGCCGCGGGGGGGTTCCCTGGGGAGCTCTGCGGTGGCAGCGTCACCCACCACCCGGGGAGTCCCCGAGCTCCAAATCACCAGAGGCTGGTGAGCACCCAGGGGAGCCACCGCCACCACCACCGCCACCACCGCCGTTGCCACCACCGCCACCGGCTCCAGCTGCCCGGGGCACCGGCTCCTGGTCGTGCTCCACACGGACGCGGCACATCCCTGGCACCCCGGGAACGTGTCCCCTGTGGCCGTACCCCGCGCCTGGAGTGGGGCCAGAGCCTGCGCCCGAGCCGGCACTGCCGGAGCTGCCGGCCCCAGCCACGCTCACCCCGGCGCACGGCTCGGCTTGTGCTGTGCCCACAGCGGCTACCAGCGCGGCCCCCACGGCGCAGGGTGCCCCCCACTCACTTTTCATGTAGTCCAGGTCGGCCGAGGCCAGCGTCTGCGCCTCCGACTCGTCTGTCGGCATCTTCTGGTACTGCGCCTGCTCCGCGCCCGTCATGCTGCCGATCCGCCGCCGCTCGTGCAGGTTGTAGCTGCGGTGCCCCGGCTGCGACTTGGGAACGGGGCGACCCGGGGAGCCGGCCTCGGCGGCGGCCGCTCCCTCCGGCGGACCCCCCTCCTCCGCATCGGGGCTGCGAGGAAAGCGCCCGCTCTGAGCCCCCGCTCTGCCCCCCGGCCCCGCCGTGGGGCAGCCGGAGGGGGCCGCCCGCCCCCCGAGAGCCCCAGCGCATCCGCGCCCCACGTTGGGCCCCGGTGCTCACCTGCCTGCCCGGGGTTCCCGGGGGGACGCGGACCCTCGGGGCTCCGGGGGGGAGCCAGGCAGCGCCACGGGGGTCCCCGGCTCCTCCGGCCGCCGGTCGGTCACCTCATCCTCCTGCAGGAAGAACTGAGACGGGGCACGGGAGGAACGGGCTGTGTGGGGCCGTGGCCTCAAGACGCAGGTGCCACCGGCTCTGGCACCGGGGACATGCCCAGCCGCCCGCCCCGAGAGCCCCCAGCGCCGGGGGGCACAGCGCCCCCCCCGCCCCCAGCCCTGCCCTCACCTGCACCGCCTCAGGCACGCCGGGCTGCCGCAGCTCCTCCGCCGACCGCTCCGTCTCGGTGTCGCACGCCTCGTCCTCATCCTCTTCGGCCTCCTCGATGGTGGGGGTCTCGCCAGGGACGGAGGCACGGCGGTGCTTCTTCTTGCCCTTTTTCGGCACCCCCTTCTTGCGGCGGGTGTCGGGGGGCAGGTGGGTGGAGAGCGGGTGGTGGATGTGGTGCGACGACTGGCGGTGGTCTGGGGGGGGACAGGGCAGGTTGGCGCTGTGCTTGCTGCCCCCCGCCCCGCCGGCCCCCGGCCCCCAGACTCACACTCGAAGTCCTCCTCGCCGTAGCTGCGCCCGGCCTCCTCGGCGTTGCGGGGGTGCGCGTCGCACAGGATCTCCTCAAAGCGCTCGACGCCCAGCGCCTTGTTCAGGTCCTTCTCCTCCTCCTCCTCCCCGAACGCGGGCGAGCCGGCGCCCAGCGCCTCCTGCTCGGGCTGCGGGACGGCAGCGGGCTCAGCGGGCACCGGCACTGCTGGCACTGCCGCCAGCCCCCAGCACACCGCAGTCACAGCCCCCCCGCAGCGGCTCCCCGGGGTCCCCAAAGGCCCCGCAACTATGGGCTGTGCCCGCTGGCACTCCGTGGGCCGTGCACCCACCGGTGCCCTTTGCCCCCAGCGCACCCCACCCCCCCCAGCCTCTGCGCTGCGCGCTGGTGCCATGCTCCCCCCGCACGCACCACAGCACCCCGGCGCCCTGCTCCTCAGTACAACCCCCACCCGGCACCCCCGGTGCTGTGCCCCTGTGCCGCGCTCTCCCCGTGTCCCCCCGGTATCCCCAGTGCCCTGCCCCCCCCCGCGCAGCCCTGACCCGGCACCCCCTCTGCCACACTCCCCCCACGGGCGCCCCACCACCCCAGTGCCGTGCTCCCCGCTCAGCCTGGACCCGGCACACCCCGTGCCATGCCCTGGTGCCGTGTACCCCGTGTCCCCCCCCGTGCCATGCCCTGGTGCCATGTACCCCCATGTACCCCCGCGCCGTGCCCTACTGCCATGAACCCCGTGGCCCCCCCGTGCCGTGCCCCCCAGCCCCTGCACCCGCCGTGCCCCCGGCGCCGCTGCCGGTGCACCCCGGCTGTGGGTGTTGGGGTGTAAGGAGGATGGGGGGGGCTGGGGGGGGTCGGGGGGGTGCGGGTGCCGGGGGTGGGGGGTGCAGGAGTGCAGCGGGGGTGCAGGGGGGTGCAGGGGGGGTGCAGGGGGATGCGGGGGTGGGGGGTGCGGGGGGATGCGGGGGGGTGGTGCGGGGGGGGGTGGTGCGGGGGGGGCGCGTCCCCGCCCCGACGGTCCTACCTGAGTCATGGCGGAGCCGCGCTCCCGCCGCAGCTCCCGCAGCGCTTTATCGGGGCGGCGCGGCCCGGCCGGGGATGGGGGCGGCGGGGGGGGGCGGGGGGGGCGGCGGGCGGCGGCTCCTTCTCCGGCCTCGCCAAATATTGACGGAGCCGCCCCGCGCCCGCCTCAAGGTGACAGCGGCGCGCAGAGGGCACCGGCGGCGACCGCAGCATCGCGCTGCGCCCCCCCCCGGGACACCCCCTCCGCCGGGACACCACCCCCCCGGCACTGCCCCGACACCCCCCAACACTGCTCCGACCCCCCCGGCACTGCCCCGACACCCCCTCCGCCGGGACCCGACCCCCCCCCCAGCACTGCTCCGACCCCCCCCTCGCCGGGCTCCGACCCCCCCCCGGGCAACGCACCGAGCCCCGGCACGCACAGCCGCCCCCCCCGGTGATGCACGGCACCACGACCACCCCCCCCCCCGCTGCGCAGTGCCCCCCCGGTGCTGCGCGAGTCAGGTCGGGTCGGGTCGGGTCGGGTCGCCCCCCCCGGTAACGCACGGCTCCCCCCTCCCGGTAAAGCCCCCCCGGGCCGCTGCTGGGGCGGCACTGCTGACACCCCCCCGCCACAGCCCCCCCAAGACCGGTCCCTGCCCCGTCCCGGCCACCCCCGATGACCCCCCCGGGGTGGGGGGGGTGGGGAGGGGGCACCGGGAGGAGGGGGGCGGGGGGGGACAGTGCCGCCCAGACACGGGGGGGGTCGGGGTGGGGACAGGGGCACAATGGGCACCGTCCCCTGCCGGGACACCCCCGGGCAGCGGCGGTGGGGGCTGCCACCCTCCCTGGGGATGGCCCAGCACCCTCCGTCGGTGCCCCACGGCACGTGCCCGGCCAGCGCTGTGCCACAGCCCCCCCACCCCCGGCACCACATCCCCAGCTGAGCCGGTGTCCCCTGGCCCCGGCCCCCCCCGCGCGGTGACCCCAAACCCCGGGGGTACCGCAGTGGGGGTGCCCGGGAACAGGCAGCCCCGCATGTCCCCTCGCGCCCACCACCCACGGCACCGATGCCACCACGTGACGCCGGCAGAGCCCCCGGAACCAACGCATCCCCGGCACGGCATGACCGAGCGCCGGCGTCCCCATGCGCACTGCGACCGGGGCGCCCCGCCAGGGGTCAGTGGGGCTGAGCTGCTCCCAACCCCGTGCCCCGTCCTGGGGCGATGCCCCGTGTCCCTGCGTGCCCGGTACGCTCCAGCGCCCGCGGGACACCCGCGGCTTTGCCGGGCCCAGCTTCAGCCGCGGGACGGGTGCCGGTGTCACACGGGGTCCACCAGCACGGCAGCCCGGGCAAGGCCGCAGCTTACCGGGGAGCCCAGGAGGAACTCCATGGGTGGCAGAGCCGTGGGAAAGGGACGCAGGTCCCATTCCCGGTCACGTGTGTGGCGAAGGGGACTTGCCCAACGGCGCCGCGCGGCGCCACGCAAAGGGTTAATCATTAACTCCGCTCCCGGGCAGCCCCACGAACCCACACCGAGGGCACCGTGGGCACCGCGCACGCCTGGGGCAGGCGAGCGGCACCGGTGCAGCCGGTGGCCCCGGCCCAACACGTCCCGGCAGCACCTGCCTCAAGGGCACCCGCCGCCCCGGCACGAGCGGCTCAGCCGGCCCCGGGCTGGCTGCTGAGGGGTACAGCCCTGCCCCACGGCCGGGCAACGGGGCTGCTGCCACGCTGCGCTGCCGGCACCCCATGGCCCGGCGATGGGGAACCACACCGCGGTGCGGCACAGTGGAAAGGCGGTACCGCAGCACCCCTCACCCACCCCTGGCAGCAGCGGGGGGTACAGCCCCACCACCACCCCCAGCAGCCATGGGGCACTTACGCTCTGGAAGGCGGAGGAGACGATGTGGTGGATCTCGGAGGACACCTGGGAGTGGGTCATGGCGCTGGCGCGGCACCCCGGCGCGGCCGGCTTAGCCCTTCTCCTTCTCGCGGGGGCTCAGGGGACGCTGTCGGGGCAGCATAACCTGGGGGCAGAGAGGGGTGCTCAGGGGCACGGCCGGCACTCCCCCCGGCAGCGGCGATGCCCTGCGGCGCTGCGTGGCCGCTGGCTGTCCCCCTCCACCGGGCACCGGGTGCCACCGCCACGGCCGGGGCCGAGCCACGGGCAGGGGTCCGGCGCAGGCAGGGCTGGCTCCGGCGCCGGTTTGTCTTGGCCGCCGGCGGGAGCGAGAGAGCGGGGGCCAAGACAAACGCCGGGAGGGGACCGGAGCCGGAGCAGCGGGACGGTGGCCAGACCCCCCCTGGGCACGCACCCAGCCCCGTGGGTTGCCGGCAGGGAGCCAGACCCCGGGGGGGACGGCAGCGATGGACACCCGGTGACCGACACCTCCCCACCACCTCCATCCCAGCCCCCCACACCTGCCCACCGGCCATCTTCGCCCCACACTTGCCCTTCGGCAGCTCCCCGGCCACCAGGCTGACCCCTCCGGCGGCACCGGCGTGGTTTATTGCCGCGGGAGGTGGCCCCACGTGACAGCAGGGGACCGCGGAGGGTGGTGACGGATGACTGCGTCTCACATGGGTGGCTCACCATCACCGTCCTCGTCACCATCACCGGCATCCCCTCCTGCCACGGTGGCTGCGGCCAGGCTCGAGGAGTCCTCCTCGGCGTCTGCCAAGGCCGAGGCTCCTCGAGCCTGACCGCGGCACCGGATCGTACCTTCTCCCGGATTCGGCGCTACTGGGCTCCGGCTGCTCCCTAATCCCCGCTCCCCACCCGGGGCCGGAGCCAGCACATCCACATTCCAGCCCAGCAGATTATCCCACCCGCCACACCACTCTCCCGCGGCGCCCGCCGAGCCCCCACCGGCAGCCGAAACTCCACCCCCCCCTACACCCCATATTGCCATGCCCGAGGGGGGCTGGCTGCAGCCCCCCACCACGGCACGGGTAAAGCAGGGAGCCGATCGGGAACGGGGAGCCGATCCGGCACAGCTCCAGTCTCACCAGTGCACCTGCCTAACCCAACTGGGCTGGAACTGGTGGGGGATGAGCCAGCACCTCTGCTCCCCCCCCAAAATGGAGCCGGGACCCCCAAACTACCTTTGCCGGGTGACTTGAGGGTGGTGCCGAGGGGTCCCATGTGGCTGCGGCCCCCCAGCCCTGAGGATTTGGGACCGGCAATTTGGGTGCGGGAGCTCCCCGGTGCCGGTGAGAGCGATGCCGGGAGTGGGGGGCTCTGGGCTGGGGGGCAGAGCCCATGGGGAGGGTCGGCGGCGTTGAGCGACCCACAGGCACAGCCAGCGCCTGTGTGCCGTCCCGGCTGCACCGCGGGGGCCCCGCCGGCGTCACGCCTGGGCCGAGCTCCCCGCGGCACGGTGCCCCCGTCCCACCCGCCCCACAGAGCGGCGCCGGGCCACCACGGCGGTGGGCACCACTCCGGTGCGGGAAAGCGCTCCCCGCTCCCGGCCCTAAGCAGCTTTTTGGGTTTAATCGCGGGGATTAGAGCCCCGGGAACACACTTGGGATTGTTCTCAGGGAACGCCGGGCTGGCAAGCGGCCCCGAGCCGCGCTCTCGCCAGCGTGGGGCAGCCGCCTGTGCGCCCCTTGCCTAAAATTGGGGGTTCCCGGCACCCTGCCCCGCCAGCCCTGGGCTTTGGCAGTGCCGCTGCAGGGAGCCGGTGGGACGGTGCCGGGGCGGCACGCGCGGTGCCAGGCCCAGCCGTGCAGGAGACACGCGGCGCCCGGGAGCCGGTGGCCTGACCCTGCTGGAAACGGTGACGGACACCCCGGGGGGGGAACTTCTGCTTTCCGTGGTGGCGGCTGACTCACCCGGGCGGCATGGCTGGGCAGCGGCCGGCACCGGCTCGGCGGCTCCTGCCAGCCCGGCAGAGAGGAGCCCATGGCTACCCTGGCACCATGCTGGGCCGGCAGCTGCCCGCCCGGCCACCCAGGGAGCCGTGGCACCGCGGGATGGGGGGACGGGTCCGATGCGCCGCGGTGCGCCGCAGCAGCTCCACTGGTGTCGGCACTCAGCACCGTGCCACTGGCTGCAGGCACCGGCGCCACCACCTCGCCCCACTCCGGGCTCAGCCGTGGGGCAGGAGGATCGGGGCCATGTGCTTTGGCGGCACCGCACGGGGCCGGGGTGGTGGCGGTGCCCGCGGTAGTGCCAGCGGCAGCCCCGCCACGCCGCGCCCCGCGTGCGGCCTCCCCGGGCCGGCGGCGCAGCACAATGGCCCCTTGTGCGAGGGAACAGGCCGCTCCGATAAGCGGGGCAGGTCCGCAGATACGGCCACGGGCTGCCAACGCCGCGCCGCTAATTACCGGCTGGCTCCGATCAGCGCCTGTGCGCGAGCCGGCTCGGCGGCTCCCGCCGGTGCCGGAGTCACATTCCTGGGACCAGCCCCGGCCTGCCCGCCTGATCCGATGAGGCGATTAGAGAGCCCGGCCCCACGCCCCGCGCCGTGGGGCTGCCCCACGGACCCCACGCGCCCCCGGCCCCACCGCCGGCACCCGCCGGCACCGCGGCGGCGCTTGAGCAAGGCGGGAAGTGAGGCAATGCCACCGCCAGCCCTGCCGCAGCCGGCACCGGGGCATCCATCCCTGCCCGCAGCACCAACCAAGCACCCCTCCAGGGGGGACGGGGAGCGGGGGCGCCCCGGGGGCACCCCAGAGCCCATCTGCCCGCTGCCCTGTGCCAGTGCTGCCGGCGGCCCTGTGCCTCCTCACACCCTGCCACCCCGGCAGGGGACCAGCTGGCAGCGGCAGTGCCAGGAGCAGGTCCGCACGCACACACACCCACGTGCCGTGCACACTTGTGCCCACGGCTGGAGGTGATGCCGACGGTGACCGCCGGGCCACATCTGGTCAGGAACCACAGCCATACCTGCAGCCCCGGCGTCCCCTGTGCCAACACCGCGGTGACGGTGAACGCGCCGTGTCCCTTGCCATCTTCCCGCTGGCAGCCACCCCCCAGGAACTCCTTCTGCCCCATTTCCAGGGAAAATTGCGGCAGGACCAGCCCGGCACAGGTCAGGCTGTGCCCATCGCGCCGCGCGGACGTGCCCTGCGCTCCCCAGCCGGCACGGCACGGCGAGGCTGCGCCCCGGCAAGGAGGGAGCGGGGGGCCCCGGCCACGCAACCCAGCGCAGGGATGGCGGCGGCTGCCCCGGGGGGGCTCTGTGCCGCCCCCCAGGCCTGTCCCCCCATCCCGCCACGGCTCCTCGGCCACAGCCGCCCCCCAGACCCGCGCCGCAGAGGGGAGCGGAGCCCCGTCCCCGCGTGCCACGCCGTCCCGCTGCCTGCGCAGACCCTCACCGCGGCAGGGACTGCCCACACCCCGCGGTGCTGCCGGGACGGCTTCCTCGGGAACAGCCCGGCACACGCCGGCGGAGGGAGAGGTTGATGTGGCACAGCCGCGCTCACCCCGCTGCTCCTCGGGGCGCTCCCACGTGTAGGAGCCACCAGCCGTCCCCAGCAGAGCCGCCCCGGCACCGGCACTGCCGCGGGGCTGCACCATCACCCACTCCCCCCGGGCAGCACCCCGAGGCCGCGCTGCACCCGCACCGTGAGGGTGCCCAGGCTCTGCCGCAGCACCGGGCAGCTCCGGCACACACCACCGGCACTCGCGGTGGCCGTGCGCCGGCGTCCCACCTGCACGGATGGGCTCCCCGCACCCTGAAACAGAGGGCAGTGCCACGGGGGTCCCAGCGGCACCCCGCTCCCGGCCCACCCCGGGGACCTGAGGGCAGGAGACCGCCCGGCAGCGCGGGCAGCAGCCGTACCCCAGAGCCGGTGCCACCAAAACTGGGGGTGCAGCCACCCCTGCACCGCTGGGGAGCCCACTGCCGCCCCCCCCCGGCTCCCCCCGGCCCGGGCCACTGCCCCGCTCCCCCCGGCCCCACTCGCCTGGATGCTCCGGGGGTCCCCGGAAGATCCCACCGCCCCCATCGCCGCAGAGGGCACCCCGGCACGGAGCGGGGCCGGGACAACGCCGCCCGCGACACGGCTCCCGCCCCGGCAGAGGTTTTCTGTGACGCTGCAACTTTAGAAGCCGCCACCAAAAATATCCAACCTCCCCCCCCGCCCCCCCCCGGCCCCGCGCACCCCCCGCTCCGCGACCTCGAAACCGCCGGATCCGGGAGATGAATCACGGCGCTGCGCGGCTCCGCACCCACACCCACGCCGGTGCCACCGCCGCGCCCGGGGACCGGGACCTTGGGGGGGGGTGGGGGGGGGATGGCAGGCAGGGCAGGCACCGGTGCCGCGGGCAGGGGATGTCCCCCGGACCCCGCAGGGTGCCATCTGCTCCTTCCCGCCGCGGCTGCTGCCCCACTGCCACCCCCCGCCACGGCCCCCTCAGCCCGGCCCTGGTGAGACCGGGACCCCCCATGTGAGGCTCCTGCCGGGGGTCCCCACTGCTGTCCCCAGCCCAGCCCTGAGCGGGGGCAGGCACCGCGCCCCCCCGCCGACCCCCTGCCCCTGTGCTGCGGTGCCGGGCTCGGCGTGCCACGGCACATGCACCGGCACCAACCCCTTGGCGCAGCCCTCCATGGCAGGGCCGGGGCCGCACCCCCACCCACCCACCCGCGGCTGCACCGGGAGGTGTGAACCCAACTGTCCCGCTCCCCGTCCCCCACCGGCACCGGCACCGACAGGGCAGTTCTGCCTCACTCACCCCATCGCCTGTGACCCAGCAAGGCTGCGGTTCCAGCCACGCTCCCGCTGCCACCGGCTTCCCGCGGAGGCTGCCGGGCACCGGCCAAGCCGGCGGGCGTCCCCCGGGACGGGATGAAGCGGGGCCCTCGTCCGGCGCGGCCGCGGGGCTGAAGGCCGTGGGCAAGCAGCGTTCTGCCCCGTCACACCGCGCGAGCTGCCGAGCGCCAGCCGCCGCCGGGAGCTTTTATACCGGTGCGAAAGAGAGGGGAGGGGGGGGAGAAATAGATAAAAAAAAAAAATCAGCGGCAGCGGCGGCGGCAGCGCGAGTCTTTGTTTCGGCAAGCCTGCACCAGGCCACTTTATCCAAACAGAGCGGCGGTGCCAAGTCCCGGAACGGCTCCTCGGGCAGCCCCACCTCTGCGCTGCGGCTCCCGCTGGGCTCGGGGGCAGCCAGCGGCGAACGCCGGCGAGCGCCAACGCAGAGGCCGCACTCCGGCCAGCCCCCGTGGAGGGGGGGGACATAACCCCACAGCCCCTTGAGCGTGGGCAGGACCTTGGCCCGCACGAGGGGACGCGCTGGGTGCGGGGCAGAGAGTGCAGCTTGAACCCCCCCAGACGCACCCCAAAACAAGCCCCGGCGCGGCATCCTCGGGCAGCCAGCCCGGTCCCTGCGGCCACCCGGTCCCCTCTAATGACAGGGCTGTGCCTGTGGGAGCCGTGCCGGGGACGGCAGCCAGACCCCCCCATCCGTGGGATGTTGCCGGGGACGGGGGCGGCAGGAGCGTCCGTAGGACGGGATGGGGGATGCTCCTGCCACCCCCATCCCCGGCAACGTCCTGCCCACCTCAAGGAGCCCTGAGCCCACCGCCAGCATCATCCCTTGAGAAGGGGACGTGGCAGCATGGGGGGGGGGAGCGCAGCCAGAATCCTCCCCGCAGCATCATGGGGCAGAGCCCACCCGGCACAGCCCCGGCCCGGGCTCATGGCCAGCCCTGCTGCTGGCCGGCCACCCCCCCTCACCCCCCCGTCCTCACCCGGGTACCCGGAGGCAGCCGGGGCGGAAGGGCTGCCGGCGGGGAGGCGCAGGCGCCGGTGCCAGCGGGGTTGTTAGGGCGATGAAATCCCGCGCCGCCGGCAGCTGCTGTGAAGCCGTGCAGCGACCCTGAAGGGCACCGCGCAGCGGGGGCTGATCCCCCGGTGGGACCCCGCAGCCCGTGCCGGGGCAGGGAGGGGGGAAACAGGGGACAGACCCCTCCCCGCAGCCTTAGGGACCACCGCTGAGCCACCGGCACAAGCCCCTTAGTGCAATCCCGCCTCCCGACACCGGACCAGAGACCACGGGGGTCTCTCTGGCAGAGGAGGTGTGGGGCAGCCCCCCGGCGCTGGCTCTGCCCGCGTCCCTGCCTGCGCCAAGTGGCTCAGAGGAGTCCACAGGCACCGTGTCCCCCCCCAGTACCCGCTGCCCCCACCGCACCATGGGGACCCGACTCCGGTCCCCGCCGTGGGAGCCCACGCCAGAGCTCGAGTGGGAGAGCAGCGGGGCTGGACTGGTGCCCGGCGTTGCTCAACCCCTGGCAGCGTTTCGCAAGTGGGCAGTGCCGCTCGCCACCCGGCACGGCACATGGCGGCTCCCGGCAAGCACCATGCTGGCCAGGAGCAAACCCCTCGGCTCCGGGCCGTGCCGGGATGGGGCTGAGCTGCAGGATGGTCCCTCCGCTCGGAGGGAGCCGGTGGGTGCGGGATGGCGGTGCCAGGCAGCCGAGGGCGCCGCACACGCCGGGTCCGCTCCCCGGCGCCACGTTCCTCACCTGCCGAGGGTCACCGCCGGGCTCAGGCGCCGGGAGGGGATGGCATGGGGCTGCCGCGCGTCGCTCCGGCACCTGCTGGAAAAGAAAAGGACACCGGGGGCTGAAGCGCAGCGGCAGCGCCATCCGGGCTCTCCCACCTCCCGCGGCGCCCTGGCGTAACCACCGCGGTGCGAGCCGGCCGCGGCGCGGGAGGGCAGCCAGGGCCACGTGCGCACGGCGCCGCGGCGGCGGGAGGGGGCCGAGGTGCGACGCCCCGGCCGGCAGAGCCGCGGCAGCCGGGGGGGTCCGGGGGGATGCCCGCCGGCGGGGGGGCTGCTCCTGCCCGGCCGACGGAGCGGGGGGAGGCGGCACCGAGCCCCCGGCGGCACCGAGCCCCCGGCCCCTGTGCGGCACACGGCGTGCGACCCCCCGGGATCCCCCCGCCCCACCGCGGGGTCGCGGGAGCGGCAGCGGGGGGAGGCGGGGGCCGGGCCGGGACGCGGTGTCGCGGGAGGAGCCGCCGGGACGGTGCAGCGCCCCGGGGGTCCCGTCCCGGGGGGGGGAGGGGAGGTCAAGCGGGGGACAGCGCGGGGGGAGCGGGGACAGCCCCGGCGGTCGCCAGCGCTGCTCCGGTTCCGGTTCCCGCTCCCGGCCCCGCCGCTTACCGGAGAGTCCCGCCGCGCCGGGCGGGTCTGCGCGGCCCCGCGGGGCGGAGCGGCAGCGGGAGCGGGAGCGCGCCGGGGCGGGGCGGCACCGGGTGGGTCCGCAACCGTTCCCGTGGGGCACCGGCAGGGAACCCCTCCCGCCGCCGCCGCCGGTCCCGGTGCCGCGCTGTGCAGCGGGAGGGCGGACGCGGGGATCGAACCCGGAACCCCCGGGCGGGAGGGCGTGGCGGCGGCGGCGGGCGTGTCCGGCGGCGTGGGCGGGGCGTGGCGGCGTGGGCGGGCTGGGGGCGTGGCTTTCGCGCGAGGCGCGGAGGGGCTGCCGGGAGGTGTGGCGGAAGGGGCGTGTCAGGCGCGGGGACTGCCGGGAGGTGTGGCGGAAGGGGCGTGTCAGGCGCGGGGGCTGCCGGGAGGTGTGGCGGCGGCGGCGGCGGGGCCGGTGCGGCGGGGCCGGTGCGGCGGGGCCGGGGGAGGGGATCGCGGCGCGATGCAGAAATACGAGAAACTAGAGAAAATCGGCGAAGGTACGGCCGAGGGCGGGGCCGGGTCTGTGCGGGGAGGGGGGGAGTTGCGGGGGGGGGCGGTCCCGGTATTACCGGCGCGGCGGCCCGGATCCCCGCAGGCACCTACGGCACCGTCTTCAAGGCCAAGAACCGGGAGACGCACGAAATCGTGGCGCTGAAGCGAGTGCGGCTGGACGATGACGACGAGGTGAGGAGGCGGAAGGAGAAGGGTTTGGGGGGGGGGCGTGTTCCCGGTACCCCGTTCCCGGTAGCCGGTACCGGATCTGAGCCCCCTCCTCCCCCCCGCCCCATCCCCCGTCACTCCACAGGGTGTCCCCAGCTCGGCGCTGCGGGAGATCTGTCTGCTGAAGGAGCTGAAGCACAAGAACATCGTCAGGTAGGATGGGGGGCTACCAAATGGCAACTGGACCACGGGTCGGGGCTCCCCCCGGGGCCCCGGGGGAAGCCCCGACCCCTTCGTGGTCTTCCCCGTGTGATGCGGGACCTCCACGTCCCCCCTTTCCCCTTCGCAGGCTCCACGACGTCCTACACAGCGACAAGAAGTTGACGTTGGTCTTCGAGTTCTGCGATCAGGTGAAGGGGGGGACGACGCACCGCGGGGCGGGGGGGGAGCGATGGGAGGAGGGGGAACGGTTTTAGGGCGAAAAAGGGGAGATTTAGGTGAGATACGAGGAAGAAATTCTCTTCTGCGCGGGTGGTGAGCCCCTGGCGCAGGGTGCCCCGAGAAGCTGTGGCTGCCCCATCCCTGGAGGTGGTCAAGGCCGGGTTGGACGGGGCTGGGAGCACCCTGGGCTGGGGGGAGGGGTCCCCATGGCGGGGAGTGGCACTGGGTGGTCTTTAAGGTCCTTCCCAACCCAAACCACTCCGTCATTGTACAACGTGTCCCCCGCCGGCTTCTCCCCAGGACCTGAAGAAGTACTTTGATAGCTGCAACGGGGACTTGGATCCGGAGATCGTCAAGGTGCGTTTTAGGGGGGGGCTCTGGAAGCTCGCGGGGTCCTGCCGCGGTGTCGCAGGAACCGTCCATCGGCGTCGGCGTGCTGACGCGTCCCGCGCTCTCTCCCGCAGTCGTTCATGTACCAGCTGCTGAAGGGTCTCGCCTTCTGCCACAGCCGCAACGTCCTGCACCGCGACCTCAAACCCCAGAACCTGCTCATCAACAGGGTGAGGGACGGGGAGACGCCGGCAGCGGGGGCCGTGTGCCGTGCCGTGCCGTGCTGTGCCATGCTGCCCGTGCACCGCGTCCCCCCTGTGCCGTGCCGTGCCGTGCCGTGCCATCCTGCTGACGCAGCGCTTTCCCTGCAGAACGGGGAACTCAAACTGGCCGACTTCGGGCTGGCCCGCGCCTTCGGCATCCCCGTGCGCTGCTACTCGGCAGAGGTGAGCTGGGGGGGTCAGGACGCGCTTTCGCCAGAGTCAGGGGGCGCTCGGCCGTCCCGTGTCCCCCCCCACCGGCTGAGCGTCCCCCCGTCTGTCCGTCCCTCTGCCCAGGTGGTCACGCTGTGGTATCGGCCCCCGGACGTGCTCTTTGGCGCCAAACTCTACTCCACCTCCATCGACATGTGGTCGGCCGGCTGCATCTTCGCAGGTAGTGCCACGGGGGGCTGCCAGCGCTGGGGGGGGGCTGCTGGTGACATGGGGGGGGTGTGGCACCACGGGGGCTCGGTGCTCGTCCCCTCTCTCTCCCCCAGAGCTGGCCAACGCCGGGCGGCCGCTCTTCCCTGGGAACGACGTGGACGACCAGCTGAAAAGGATTTTCCGATATCCTTTGGGGGCTATGGGGGGGTGTGCACCCCTCTCCGGGGGGGAGGGGGTCTGCAGGGGGAGGGCTGGGGGGATGGGTGCTTCCCATGGTGGCCCTTGACCCCTGCAGTCCCCACGCTGCTGGGGACCCCCACGGAGGAGCAGTGGCCGGCCATGGCCAAGCTGCCAGACTACAAGGTGAGGTGGGGGGGGTTACTGGGGCCGGGTGGGGGGTTACTGGGTCGGGGGGGCACAGGGGGGGCGGCGGGGGCTCACGTCTCTGTCCCCAGCCCTACCCCATGTACCCCGCCACCACCTCCCTGGTCAACGTGGTGCCCAAGCTGAATGCCACCGGCCGGGACCTGCTGCAGGTGAGCGCTCTGCCCCGTCCCGGGGGGGACAAGAGGGGCTTTGGGGGGGTCCTCTCCCCTCACAGCCCCACGTCGGGTTGGGGGGGCTCTGGGGGCTCCCCCTCTGCCTCTCCCCCCCCCCCCAGAACCTGCTGAAGTGCAACCCGGTGCAGCGGATATCGGCAGAGGAGGCTCTGCAGCACCCCTACTTCACAGACTTCTGCCCTCCCTAGGCCCCCCCCGCTGCTGGCCCGGCACCCCAGCACGCTCCCGGCCACGCCGGGGGGGGGGCACAGCCCCCCAGGGCAGCGGGGGGGCGCCCGGTGGGGCGTGAGGTGCCAGCACCCCGACACCGCAGCCCTCCCCCCCCCCCGCCCCGTATTTATTAGGTTTTTAACCCAACGCCACCCCAGTTCTGCCCCGGCCGCGGGGTGCTGGCATGGCCCCCCCTCAAACCCCGACACCCCCCGAGCCCCGCGGGGTGGCCGGGAGCGCATGGAGCCCTCCCCGGGGACACGGTGCTGGTGGAGGGACAGGACCCTCCGGGACCAGGTGTGGGGACCCCGGTGGGGTGGGACCCCCCTCCTCTCCCCCCCCGCCCCGCGTGCCAGCTCCCCCGGGGGGGGGAGGGGGGGGGGTGCACCCCGTTTCTTTTCTACCGTGCTGCTGTACGTGGGTGAATGTGTTTGTTACCTCCATAAAGAGCTTCCCCCTCCCCAGCGCCTGTCTCTTCCTTCCTGGGGGGCTGGGACCCCCCCTCCCCACCATCCCCCGGCCCCCCATGCTCTGTGTGACACCCCCCTCCCCGTGTGTGTGTGTGTGTGTGTGTGTGTGTGTGTGTGTGTGTCCCCGCAGCACAGGAGCCGGGGATGGGGCAGCTCTTTAATGGGGAGGGGGTACACGCGCAGGGAGCGGTTCCATGTACAGCACAGCGGGGGGGCGGGGGGGGGGCACAGGCAGTGCATGCAGGGAGGTGGGAGAAGGGCCGGGGGGGGCCCTGCCGCCCCCAGCGCCCCCCCCGCCACCACCCCCTCGTTTTGGGGGGAAGGGGGGGGTCCCACAGATTGGGCCCGGTGCCAGCCCCGGGGGGGGATCCCCGCATCCCGGCGGGGCGGGGGGGGTGGGGGTGTCCTGGGTCTCCTGCCAGCGGCCCCCCCCCCCCCCCCAGTTGCCCCCCCGGGGGTGGCGGGGGGGTCTCAGCAGGCGAACTCCTGGAAGGCGCCTACAGCCGGGTGACGAGGTAGCAGGTTCGGGGCGAAGCTGAGACTGTCCGGGCGGCAGCGCAGGGGGTGACGGGCGCTCTGGGGACACCGGGGGGGTCGGGGGCTGCGGGGAGGGGGGGCTGCTCCCCGTGCCCCAGCCACCCTCCCGACCCCCCCTGCGCCTGGCCGTGCTGGGGGGCTCTGCCCTGTGCCCCCCCAGACCCGCTGCAGAGCAAGGCTCTGTGTCACCCCGTCCTCCCCCTGTGCCCCCCCCGTCCCCCAGCCTCCCCTGCCCCACCGCGTCCCGGGGCCGGGGGTGGGGGGGCGGTTGGGGTGGCCCCCGGCCAGGCCAGCGTGGGTGAGGGGGTGGGGGGTCCCTGGGCATGGGGGGAGAGGACCAGGGAGCGATGCATGAGGATGGGAGCAGAGCTGGCGGGGGGGCTCCGGGGATGATGCTGAGAAAAGCCTGGGATGGAGGGGGGGGGAGGGGACGGGGGGACGCGGCCCCCCGGGGCCCACCTGCGGGGGAATGGGGGGTGTCCCCGCCCGGGGGGGGTCACAGCCCCCCTATGGGGCCATGGCCCGTCCTCGCCCCCCGCTGCGCCCCGGCCAGGGACCCCCGTGTGTCCCCCCGGGGTGGGGGGGGGCAGCCCCACGGCCCCCCGTGCGGCACGGCCGGGGGTGGGGGGGGGGGGTCTCTGGGTGCTGCCCCCCTCCCCGGGCAGAGGGGGGATCGCTACCTGTGCCCCGGAGGGAGCGGGGCGGCGGGGCTGCCCGGGGCGGCGGGGTGCTCCTGCGCGGGCGGACGGACGGACGGACGGACGGACAGAGCGGATGAGCGGGGTCCGAGCGGGAGATGTGCCGGTCCCGGGGCGGGATGAGGCGGAGCAGCGGATGGGGGGGATGAGGTGGGGCCCCCCCGTGCCGGCTGTGCCAGGGGAGGGGGACGGGGCGGCCCGCGGGGGGCGGGGGGGGGCGGGGGGGTTACCAGGGTGCTGCTGTCGCTCCTGGCGGTCCTCCTCTTCTCCTTGTAGAGGCTGAGGAGTTTGTCCCGGAACACCTGGGGGAGGCGGGTCAGAGCCCCCCGGTTGTGGGGCAGCGCGGGGGGCCGGGGGGGGCGGGGGGGCAGCCGGGGGCTCACCTCGTACAGGTAGTCGAAGATCTCCAGGATGGTGAGGAGGCTGGCGCCGATGAAGAGCCCCATCTGCCCCCCGATGTCGCCTGGGCGGCAGAGCGGCGTTAGTGGGGGCTGCCCCCCGCCCCCACCGCCCCCCCCCGCCCCCCAGCGCTCACCCAGCAGCCCCGCCACCTCGTACGCCTTCTTCTGCTCGATCATCTCGTAGTTGAGGGCCTCGAAGAAGATGTCCAGCACCAGCACGTTGTCCCTGGGGGGCACAGACGGGGCCGGGATGGGCGCGGGAGCCGTAGGGCGGCCGCCCCAGCGGTGGGGGGCCGGGGGGGCCGTGCCATGGTGTGCCGTGCCGGTGGGACGGGGCGAGGGCTCTGCCCTGTGCTGGGGGGCACAAGGCTGTATTGTGCCGGGCCGGGCTGGGCTGTGCCATGCCGTGCTCTGCCATACCGTGCCGTGCCGTACTGTGCTGCATTGTGGTGTGCCATACTGTGCCGTGCCATACCGTACTGTGCCGTACTGTGCTGTGCCATCCTGTGCCATACCATGCCATGCCGTGCTGTACTGTGCCATGTTGTGGCGTGCCACACTGTGTCATGTCATGCTGTGCCATACCATACTATGCCACAGTGTGTTGTGCCATCATGTGCCATACTGTGCCCTACGGTGCTGTACTGTGTCATGTTGTGGTGTGCCATACTGTGCCATGCCACGCTGTGCCATGCCATACTGCACCATACTGCGCCATACTGTGCTGTGCCATGTTGTGCCATACTGTGCCATACTGTGCCGTGCCACATGGTTTTCCCTGTGCAGGGCAGATTTACACAGGGGTGGCAGTGCCGTGCCGTGCCGGTTCATGTACGCTGGGGGATGCCGTGCGGCCGTGCCACGTCCCCGCCATCCCGCCGTGCGTGGCTGTGGTGAGCGTGGTGGCAGCGGCGGCACTCACGCGATGTACTGCTCCGTCTTGTTGAACTTCTTGGCCAGGTACCTGGCGGAGGCCTTGCTGGGGATCTTCACCATGGAGAGCTCTTTGCCGTAGCGCACCATGGCGCAGGGCGTGCGGCAGGCGCAGTACTCGCTGTCCTTCTTCACCAGGAAGTCTGGGGGGCGCGTGGGTGGGATGGGGACCACGGGGACCGCCTGCCCGTGACCCCCCACTCCCACGCTGGGCATCGGGCTGCTCCCAGGAGGGAGCCCAGGCGGTGGCGGGTGCCGGCGGCACAGGATGAGCGTGCCGCGAGCGCTGCTGGCGGCGCATGGGGGGAGCCCGGCCCTGCATGTCTGGGGCTGCGCCGGCAGTGAGCCCCCCATCCCCGAGGGCACGGGGACACCGGTGCCACGTTGGCAGTGATGGAGCTGGGGGGGTTGAGGGGTCCCGGGGCCAAGGCTGGGGGATGGCGGCTGCCAGGGCGAGAGCCTGGGCCGGGGACGCCGGAGGCGGCGGAACCACAGAGGGGCTGTGGCAGGGGCTGCCCCCGGTACGTACCCAGCGCGGGGTCAGCGCACTCCTTGTACTGCTCCGGGGTGCAGACGTTGGCGTTGCCTGTGGGGGAGGCGGGGGTTGCAGGGGCAGGGGGGTCTCCCCACCGCCCCGGCCCCGCGGCGGCCGCCCCCCGGCCCCGGCTCACCCGGCATGTGCACCATGCGGCAGTTGCAGTTCTCGGCCAGGTAGCGCGTCTCGCAGTCCAGGCGGCAGGCGGTGATGCTGTAGTTGGTGAAGAAGTCGGACTCGATGGGGGTGGCCTTGCAGTCCCCCCAGGGCGGCGGCAGGTACACCAGCTGCCGGCCGCGGCTAAGGAAAACACGGCGTCCCCGGTGCCCCCAGCCCACCGCGGTGCCCTGGCCCTCGGGCAGAGTGCGTCCCGTGGAGCCGGCGCTGGGGGGTGACGCCACCCCGGAGACCCCGCTGCCACCCCTGCCCCTCCTCGCCAGGCACAGGGACGGGCATCGGGGCCGGCGTCACCGGCACATGGCACCAGGAGCCAGACGTGCCGGGGGTTCGGCACGAACGGAGGTGGGCAGCACCCGCGGGTGCTGTGGCCGGTGCAGGGAGCGTGCTCGGCGGCGGGGCTCAGCCGAGGGCCACGCTCTCACCGCCGCCGCGCTCCTTGCCGCCCACGCCGCAAGTGTCGGCACACATGGAGACACCCACTCGAGGCACCTAAATTTAGGTGTCTGGCTGCGGGAGCTGGATGCCGCCCATGCCCACGGTCTGTTCGGCAGGAGGCTGCGGGGTCGCTGCCGGCAGCCGGTGCCGGCGGTGGGACCGAGCGGTGCTGGCGCGGGGGCTGCCCCACACCGTGCCGCGGTGGTCCCGGCTATGGCGGCGGCAGAGCCGCTGCACCGGAGGTGCAGTACCTGCCCGGCTCGGCACGGGACGTCCCGCTGGCGATGGCCGGGGCTGTGCCGGGGCTGCCCGAGCCCCGGCCGGGGGAGAGGGGCCGCCCGGGCACCGCGGCCGGATACCCGCTGCTGCTGGCAGGACACGAAGGTCTGGAAGCCGGGGGCCACGCCGAAGCCCAGCTGGTCGATGAAGGGGGGCTCGTCCTGGCTGTGGATCTGCACCTTCACCCCCGCCTCGAAGGAGGTCTCGTCTGGAAGGCAGAGAGGGCGTCGGGGGCGCGGGGCGGCGGGGGGGCGCGGGGCGGCGGCGGGGGGGCTCACCCGTGTCCCCCCAGACGGGCAGGTATTCCTCTTGCTGCACGTTGAGCATCAGCTCCAGGCCGTTGCCCGCGCCCCCCTGCAGCGTGGTCAGCACCTCCCGGCCCGGCCCCCCCGAGTTGAAGGTGTAGCACTTGCCCAGGCGGGTGAAGATCTGCGGGGACACGGCAGCACCCTCAGCGCCGCCCCCGCGGGCGGCACGGGGACACCGGGGCGTGGGGGACGGGAGCGGGGATGGGGGGCAGCGCAGGATCCCAGCACCCCGCCGCAGCCGGTGCAGGATCCCAGTGCTCCACACAGCCCCAGGGCAGGATCCCAGTGCCTCCAGTGCGAGATCCCGTTGCCCCACAGGACCCACTGCAGGATCCCACTGGCTCCAGTGCAGGACCCCAGCATCCCACAGCACCCAGTGCAGGATCCCAGTTCTCCATACAGCCCCAGTGCCGGATCCCAGTGCAGATTCCCAGTGCTCCTACTGCAGGATCCCAGTGCCCCATCAGTCCCTGCACAGGGAAGGGGCTGGTGCATCCCTCCCTTCCCCTTTGGGACCAGCGTGGGGCTGTGGATGGGGCCGTGGGGTGGCTGCTGCTGTCCCTGCCGTCCCTGCCCCAGTGCGGTGTCCTCGGCTCTGTCGGGTCCCAACAGTCCAGGTGCCCCCGGGGCCCTGCGGGACCCCCGGCCCATGTCCTGCCCCGTGTCCGGCCCCAGCGGTCACCGCGGCAGAGGGACGGGTGGCCAGGTGGGACGCGGGACCCCGACCCCTGGGAAGGCGCCCACAGCCCCCCCTGCCTGGGGCTGACCCACCTCTTCCCGCAGCCCCCCAGCACGGAGAAAGCCCCCACCAGCCTCTGTGGCTGCCTCACAGCCCCACGTACCCCCATCCCCACATCTCCCCACAGCCCCGTGGGCACAGGGTGGGCAAAAGGAGCCGTCCCGGGGCAGCGTGGTGGGACCTTCACCGAGTGCCGGGGGCTGGGGGACAACGGGGCAGGCAGGGGCCGTGCCCCCACCCCATCGCCCCCCAGCCTGCACACCCCACCGCCCCACAGAGTGCACGCAGCCCGTCCATCACCCCACAGCCTGTACCCCACCGCCACCCCACAGGGACCACCCCACAGCCTGTGCACCCCACCATCACCCCACAGCCTGTACCCCACCGCCACCCCACAGGGACCACCCCACAGCCTGTGCACCCCACCATCGCCCCACAGCCTGTACCCCACGGCCCCAAAACCTGCTCAGCCCCGGGCGTCCTACCCCAGCCTTGCCCGGGGCAGAGCCAGCCGGGAATGGGGCCGCTGTGGCTCCTGCCTGGGGCAGGGCCAGCCCTGGCCGTGGCCGTGGCCGTGGCCGTGCCGGTGGCGCTGGCACTCACGGCGGTGAAGTTCTCGGGGCCGCAGTCCCGGCCGCGGAAGCGGCAGCGCAGCAGCATCTCGTGGATGGGGTGCCCGGCGCGCTGGTAGAAGGCGCCCAGGTCGTAGCTCTTGCTGGGGAAGAAGCCGGCGAGGTCGGGGGGCCGCCCCAGCGCCCGCAGGTAGCGCGGGAAATCCTCCCGCCCCACCGCCAGCAGCTCCGGGCCCAGCCAGAACAGGTCGTTGGCGGTGAGCTGCGAGCGCCGGGCACGGTTGTAGTTGCAGAGGGTGATGGCGGGGAAGGGGAGGACGCGGCTCTCCGCCTCGTCCAGCACGGTGACGTGGGGGTACGCGGCGTAGTGCCGGACCCGCTCCCCCGCCTGCAGCAGGAAGGCGCCCAGCGATGCCAGGAAGGCGCCGGCCCAGAGCAGGCGGCGCGATGCCGGCAACCCCGGCACGAAGATGCGCCCCAGCCCGTGCAGGGTGCAGGAGCGGGCGAAGGCGGCCAACCCCGCCGCCCCCCGCGCCCCCAGCCCGGCACCCGACGGCTCGCTGGCCATGGCGGCCCGTCCTGCCCGGCTCTGCCGCGGCGCTGCAGGGAGATTGGGTTTCAGCGCGGCACCGGGGGGACGTGGGGCTGCGTGGGGACACGTGAGCCGGGACCGGGACCGGGGCTTGGCCCGGCACCAGAGGCCACTGTCCCTATGGGGACCTGAGGTCCCGCCCTGTGCCAGGGACCCCCAGCGCCCAGGGACCCCCATGGACCCCAGCACACGCAGCCAGGGACCCCCCGACCCCCCCAGGCCCGCAGTCCCCTTCCCCACCAGGTTTGCAGCACTTCCCACCCCCCCCCCAACCCCCAGCAGCCCCCTGACCCCCCCTCCCCCTGGCCTCCCCCTCCCCCCACGCCCGTCCCACAGAGTGGCCCATGGCCCCCCCACCCCATGGAGGGGCTGCCCCTGGACCCCCCCGTCCCACCACTGACCCATGGCCCGGGGGGGCAGTAACCACCCCATGGGGTCATGCGCCCCCCCCCCATGGGGTGTCACACCCCCCGGCTGAGGTGTCCCCCCCTCCTGCCCCACCGGGGGGGGGGGGGGGGGGGCGCTGCTGTGGCAACGGGCTGCTCCCAAAGAGGGGAGCCGTCGCCATGGCAACGCGCTGCCCAAGGAGGAAGGGGGGGGCGGCTGCCATGGCAACGGCTGCCCGGCACAGGGATGTGATGGGGGGGCCGGGACAGGGATGGGGACAAGGACAAGGACAGGGGCACAGTCCTGGCACTGCCAGCCCCCCTGGTCCCCACTTTTGGGGTGACCCACCATCGCGCCTCCCCCAGCCCTGCACCCCGGGACACGCTGTCCCTGCTCCCTGTGGGTCCCCTGCACCCCGGGGACATGTCCCTGCACCCTATGTGTCCCCTGCACCGGGGGACACGGACCCAGCCCGGATGGCCATTGCTTTGGACGCTGGCCCCGTCCCCGTGTCCCCAGGCCGGGACGAGGCACCGCGCACAGCCGCCCCCCCGTCCCGGGCAGGGGATGGGAGCCACGGAGCCGCCGGCCGCAGCGCGGTGCCGGGAGGTGCCGGCTGAGCGCCGGGGCCCAGCGCAGAGGATCATAATCTGGGACTAAGGCCCGGCATTAGCTCTGTATTTTTAGCCGGCAAAGGTGCAGCGGGCGCAGCGGGAGGCTGAGCCGGGCTGAGCCGGGGCAGGACGGCCCCTCGGACACGGGGGGTGGCGGGTGCCGGGGGCCACCGCGGCTGCTCACGAAGTTTCTCGCCGCCCGTGGGAGCCGGGGCGGCAGCGGGGCCGGCTGCGCGGCACACGTGGGCAGAGCGCGCCCGGGGGCAGCGGGAGCAGCGCAGCACGCACGCGCCCCCCGAGATCGTCGGCACAGGGACGGAGATGGGTGGCCGGTGCCAGACCCATGCACCGGGGTCCTGTCCCGCCCTGGGGACCCGCAACCGTCCCACCGCACCTCCCAGCCCTCAACCCCCGGGGCTGCCACCGCCACGCCGGCAAAGGAGTGGGGGGCGCGGAGCTGCCAAAAAGGGATTCTATGCAACTGAGCTCCCAGGGAAAATTAATTTCGCGCACTGAGAGTCTTAAGCTGACGGTAATTGCGGTTGTGATAGTGCGGCCGAGCCCTCGGTGACGGCGATGGGGATGGAGCAGAGCCGCGTGCGGCGGGTGCAGACTGCCCAGCTCCCACAGCACGCTGCTCCCCCGGCGCCGCCGCAGCGCAAAGGACGTGCTGCCCTGCCTGTGCCATCGCCCCTGCCCGTGCCATTGCCCCTGTCATTGCCCCTGCCTGTGCCATCGCCCCTGCCCGTGACATTGCCCCTGTCACCGCCCCTGCCCGTGCCATCACCCCTGTCATCGCCCCTGTCATCGCCCCTGCCCGTCCTGCCCCGGCAGGCACTGCCCCAGGAGGGTCTCGCAGGACCCGGCGCAGTCTGCCCCCGGCCGAGGTTTGCCCGGGGCAGCCGAGTGCTGGGTCAGGGGTCCCCGTGCCCACCCAGCTCCTCCCGTGGCCGCCTCGCTGCCCGCAGCAGCCCGCCCACGCCTGCGCAGGGACGTGGCAGCCCTGCTCCCCCCTGCCACGCTCCAGCCCTGCGGAGGAGCTCCGGGCGTGGGAGCCTGTCTGCAAACACCGCCCCGGGGAAGCGGCGGCTGCTGGTGCCAGTGCCGGGGCGGCATCTGGTGCCAGTGGGGGGGAGTGAGGGGGATCTACCCGCCAGCATCCCGTATCCACCAGCATCCTGTGCCCGTGAGCATCCTGCACCCGCCAGCATCCCGTCCCGGTGCAGGGCCCGCGGCACAGCTCGGCTCCAGCCTGGGCGCCGTTCCCAGCCGCCTGGCACCCCCGTGGCGAGCGCAGGGTGGGGGCACCCCCGGCTGGCAGCCGGCCTGCCGCAGCACCTGGGGTGGTGGGTGCCGCCGGCACGCTGCGGGCGGTGGGATGCGGCGGGTGGGAGAAGGGCTCACCCACGGGTGCTGCAGCTGCCCCGGCGTGCCGGCGCCCGACCCTGGCAGGACACCTGCGTCCATTCGCCGTCCCTGGGGGCACACGCGGCCACCCCGTCCCCAGCAGAGCCCCCTCCTCCGGCCGGGCTGCGCGCCCCGAGGCCGGCACTCACCACGGTGAAGTTGCGCGCGGTGCAGTTGGCGCCGCGGAAGGAGCACTGCAGCAGCATGTCGGCCAGGTCGTGGCCGGTGCGGTTGTAGAACTCGGCCATGCTGAAGGGCTTCGCCTTGAAGTTCTTGAAGTTGGCCTTGTCGCGCAGGGCGGCCAGGACGTGGGGCTCGGCCAGCTGCGGGTTGCTGATCTCGTAGCGGTCGTTGAGCAGCGCCAGCAGCTCGCCGACGTGGTACATGTCGTTGCGGGTGATCTTGGAGAAGCGGAACTCGTTGAGGTTGCAGATGGTGATGGCCGGGAAGGTGAGGTTGTGGGCGGCCACCTCGTCCAGCTTGGTGACGTGGGGGTAGGTGAGGAAGTAGGCGACGCGCTCGGCGCAGACCAGCAGCAGCAGCCCCAGCGAGCCCAGGAAGAAGCCGCCCCACAGCACGCGGCGCAGCGACACGGCCCCGTAGGCGAAGACGTGGCTGATGCCGTGCAGCGAGGAGCTGTGGGCGAAGGCCCGCAGGCTGGAGACACCCTCGCCCTCCCCGCTGCCCTCCGAGCCCGGCCTCATCCTGCCGCCCGCACCCCCACCGCCCTCAGCCCATCGCCGCGCCGGGGCTCAGGGTGCTGCGGGCAGGGCGGGCAGGGCAGGCAGGGCGGGCAGGGAGAGGCAGGGCAGGGCGGGCAGCGCAGGTGGGGGGAAGGCGGTGCAGGCAGTGCAGGCAGTGCAGGCAGCGCAGGGGAAGGCAGTGCGGGCAGCGCAGGGATGGGGAAGGCAGCGCAGGCAGTGCAGGCAGCGCAGGCAGGGCGGGCAGGGGGAAGGCAGTGCAGGCAGGGCAGGCACGGGAGGGGAAGGCAGCGCAGCGCAGGCAGTGCGGGCAGGGCGGGCAGGGAAGGGGAAGGCAGGGCGGGCAGGGGGAAGGCAGGGCGGGCAGGGCAGGACCGGCCGCTCCGCCCCCCCCCGCGTTGCCGGTGCCGCCCGAGCGGTGCCGCGGAGCCCCGGTGCGGTCCCGGTCCCGCTCCAGCCCCGGTCCGGTCCCCGCTCCGCTCCCGCCGCCGCCGCGCAGCCGCTGCCGCTCTGCGGCCGCCCCCCGCCCCCGCCCCCCCCGCGGCTCCACCCGCCGCCGCCCCCCGGTGACAACGGCGCCCGGCGGGGGGGGGGGGAGGGGGGCACAGCCCCCGCACCGGCGGCGGCACACGCAGGGTCCCCCCACCCCAGGGGCGATGGGGATGCTCCAGGGCGGGGGTGATGCAGGGGACCCCCCACCCCGGGGGGCACGCAGCGGTCCCCCTACCCCGAGGGGTGACGCAGAGGTCCTCCACCCCGGGGAACGACACAGGCGACCCCCCCCACCCCGGTGGGGGTCACACAGGGGTCCCCCCATCACAGCGGGGGACCGCAGAGGACTCCCCACCCCGGGGGGCAATGCAGGGGTCCCCACCCCGGGGGTGACACAGGGGACCCCACCCCGGGTGGGTGCCGCAGGGGTGTCCCATCCCCCCCAGCGCAGCACACTGCCCCCCCCCCCCCCCCGCGGGCTGCAGAGCCGGAGCCACCACGGCCGCCTTCCATCTCTGGTTTATTGGGGAGCAGCAGGGGGGCACCCCGGGAGCGTGTCCCCCCCACCCCTGGCTCTGCCCCAGGCTCAGGATCGGTCCTTGGTCTGCCGGCGGATGAGCTCGGCGTAGAGCCCCCCCCGCCGCAACAGCTCCTCGTGGGTCCCGGCCTGCGGGGATGGCGGAGACGGCGTCACCCGTGCGGTGGAGACGGCGTCACCCGTGCGGCTGCCCACCCCCTGCCCCCCCCGCCCCTGCTCACCTCGGCCACCCGTCCCCGCGCCAGCACCACGATGAGGTCGGCCCCCTGGATGGTGCTGAGGCGGTGGGCGATGAGCAGCACGGTGCGGCCGGCGGCGGCGCGGTCCAGCGCCTCCTGCACCACCTGCTCCGACTGGGCGTCCAGCGCGCTGGTGGCCTCGTCCAGGACGAGGACGGCGGGGTCCTTCAGCAGGGCGCGGGCGATGGCGATGCGCTGCTTCTGGCCCCCCGAGAGCGCCACGCCGCGCTCGCCTGGCGGGGACCGCAGGGCTGCCGGTGCCGCCCCAGCCCGGGGGGGACCCCCGGCCGGGGAGAACCCCCTCCCCGAGGAGGGGAGTGGGGGACACAGCTGCGTTCCCACCCCACCTCCCGCAGCAGGGCACCCCCAGGGACGCCAGCACCCAACCGCATCCTTCCTGCGCGGAGCCCGGTGCAGCCGCTGCTCCCTCCCGGCACAGCCTCGCACCGGCGGTGACCGGTGGCCCCAGGGAGACTTGGGCCACCTTGGCCGGGGTCTCGTGCTTGTCCCCCATGCCCCCCCCGCCGTGCCCCACTCTGCGGCACACAACCCGGCACGTACCCACCACGGTGTCGTAGCCCTCGGGGAAGGTGCGGATGAAGCTGTCGGCGTTGGCGAGCTGTGCCGCGGCGTACACCTCCGCGTCAGAGGCCCCCGGCTTCCCGAAGCGGATGTTCTCCATGATGGTTGTTCCAAAGAGCACCGGCTCCTGTGGCGGCGTCCAGACCCTCAGCCCTGAGCCCCGGATGGGGCGTCCACCTCCCTCCCCGCCCCTGGGGACAGCACCCCACGGCAGCCCGGTGCCCCACGGCGGCCCCACACCTGGCTGATGAAGCCGATGACCTGTCCCCGCAGCCAGGAGGGGTCCAGGGAGGAGATGTCGTGGCCGTCCAGGGTGATGGTGCCCTGCGTGGGCTCGTAGAACCGCTCCAGCAGCGCCGCCACTGTTGACTTCCCTGCGGTGGGGAGCCCTCAGCACCACGGCACTGCCGGCCCCCCACCCCCGGGACCCCCACCCTCCTCGGCTCCGGCATCACCGAGAGCTGCCGGGCAGCGCGGAGGCCGGTTCCCAGTGCCCGGCACCCCCTGGGCTCACTGGGCAGAGGACTGGGGAGCAGGAGGGAACCGGCGAGGGGCTGAGCTGGCTCCTGCCCCCCAGTTGGGGGTCCTGTCCTCCACCTAAGGGGGCCGCGGCCGGGCTGTACCTCCTCCGGAGGGTCCCACGATGGCCACCGTCTTGCAGGGGGGCAGGGTGAGGCTGAAGTCCCGCAGGACGGGGTAGCCGGGGCGGGAGGGGTAGCTGCGGGGAGAGGAGGGGGGGGCTGCGGGAGCACGGCGCCGACCCCCGGCCCACGGGGTGGGTGGATCGGGGGGGGGGAAGGGGGGTCTGGGGGGGTCTCACCTGAAGGAGACGTGGTGGAAGCAGATGCGGCCGAGCAGGGAGTGGGGGGGGATGGAGCCCCCCCCCCGCAGCGCCACGCTGGGCTCCAGCGTCAGCAACTCGAAGACGCGGGCACCGGCGCTCAGACCTCGCACCACCTGCGGGGACGGCGGCGGCGGGAGCACCCCTCGGCCTCCCCCCTCCCCCCCGGCCCCCGACCCCCAGGGGCGGCGGGAGCCCCCCGCATACCTGCCCAAGGAGGATGGAGATGTTGGCCATGGACCTGTGGGGCACATGGGGGAGAGGCCGAGGTCAGGGCTGCGGCACGCCGGGGTGTCACCGCTCCGGCGCCGGCCCTCACCTCTGCACCGTCTGCGAGGCCACCAGGAAGGACATGAGGTCGCCCGGCGAGAGCTCGTCCCCGGCCATCAGCGAGCCGCCCACGAAGATGGTGCCCAGGACGATGCCTGTGGGGCGCAGGGCGGAGGTGGGACCCGGGACACCCCGGCACCACCGGGTCCTGCCCCATGGCAATGCCAGGTCTTACCCCATGGTGATGCCAAGAACTACTCCACGGCACCGCCACGTCCTGCCCCACAGCCACCACTCACCGTTGAGCGCCAGGTTGGAGAGCCCCTGGAAGGCGGCGATGCCCAGCCCCAGCCGCTCGCTCAGCCCCCCGGCGCGGTCCACCTCGGCACAGTACAGCCTGCGGGCAGGGATGGGGCTGACACCCCCCGCCCCCCCACCGCCCCCTCCCCCCCGGCCAGACCCCCCTCCCCCTTACCCTGCCTGCCGGTCCTCCATGGCGAAGGCGCGCACGGTCCGCACGTTTCCCAGCACCTCATCTGCCACCGTGGTGGCCTTGGCCACCTGCGGCGAGAGGGACGGGGGCACCGGTGTGGGACACCCCCTACTCCGGCCCCGGGGGGACGGTGGGGTCCCCTGGGGGGTGGCAGGGTTGGGGGGTGGGGTGAGCACGGGGTTACCTGCTCCTGCGCCCGGCGGGAGAGGCTGCGGAGGACGGCACCGATGAGGGCTCCGGCGCCCACCAGCACCGGCAGCACCACGAGCAGGAGCGCGGTGAGCTTGGGCGAGAGCAGGTAGAGGGAGACGAAGCAGCCCGCCGTCTGGGTGCCGCTGCGCAGCCCCTGGGGGGGGGGGGAGGAGCAAAGGTGGGTGCTGGGGGCTGGCGGGGGGTCGGGGGGGGTGCGGCGCCGCCGGCCTCACCTGGGAGATGGCGAGCTTGAAGGAGGACTTGAACTCCTGGATGTCGGCCGTCAGCCGGTTCACCAGCTGCCCCGTCCGGTTGACGTCGAAGAACGCCACGTCCTGCCTGCCGGGGGGAGGGGGGGGCAGCAGTGGGCTGGGGGACCCCCGTTACGCTGTCCCCACATCCCCCCCCTCCGTCCCATGTCCCCCCGTGGGGCGTTTTACCGGAGCAGGGAGACGAAGAGCGCCTTGCGCATGCTGCCCGCGACCCGCTCCCCGACCCGCGCCAGCAGCGCGATGTACCCGAAGGTCAGCAG
This sequence comes from Vanellus vanellus, assembly GCF_965231255.1. Classification (NCBI taxonomy): domain Eukaryota; kingdom Metazoa; phylum Chordata; class Aves; order Charadriiformes; family Charadriidae; genus Vanellus; species Vanellus vanellus. Next base: position 529,785 of record NC_138906.1, read on the forward strand.
CCCCTGCGGAGGAGAGGGGCTGGAGCAGCGCCGGGGGGACACCCCCGGGCCCCCCCGCCCGCCTCGGGGTGCCGGTGCCCACCTGCAGGGAGTAGACGGCGAGCAGGCGCAGGGCCGGGCGCCGGACCTCGTGCAGGTAGCCGGCGACGTGGCCGCGGGCGCAGCGGGCCACCACGTTCACCAGCTGCCCCAGCAGCACCGGGATGCGGACGTTGAGCAGGGCTGCGCCCAGCGCCAGCTGCGGGGACAGCAACCGTCACCCCGCGGCACGGGGACGGCGGGCAGCACGGCACGGCACAGGGACCGCGGAGACAGCGGGTGTCACACTGTGGCACGGGGATGGGGGGTGTCACGCCATGGCACAGGGACAGTGGGCATCACACCGTGGGACAGGGACAGCGGGTGCCACACCATGGCACAGGGATGGTGGGTGTCACGCCATGGCACGGGGATGGTGGGGACAGTGGGCATCACGCCATGGCACGGGGATGGTGGGGACAGTGGGCATCACGCCACAGCACGGGGACGGTGGGTGTCATGTCACAGCATGGGGATGGTGGGTGTCATGTCACAGCATGGGGACGGTGGGGACAGTGGGCATCACACCACGGCACAGGGACGGCGGGGACGGTGGGTGTCATGCCACAGCGTAGGGATGGCGGGGATGGTGGGTGTCACACCATGGCATGGGGACAACAGGGACGGCGGGTGTCATGCCACGGCATGGGGACAGTTGGGATGGTGGGTGTCGTGCCATGGCGCAGGGATGGTGGATGTCACGCCGTGGCACAGGGACAGTGGGTGTCATGCCATGGCACGGGGATGGCAGGGACGGTGGGGGTCACACCACGGCACGGGGACAGCGGGGGTCACGCCGTGGCACGGGGAGGAGGGGGCCACCCCTGCTCACCACCACGGCCGCCGAGAGGGCCAGGAGCTGGGGGCGCAGGAAGGCCCAGAACGCCGTCCAGTCGAAGGTGGGCTCCGGCCGGGGCTGTGTGGGCTCCGGGGGGACGGCGGGGACAGGGACGGGGACGGTGGCCTCCTGGCAGCGCACGGCCGTGCCCAGCAGGCCCAGCGCCACGCAGCCGGTGGCCGGGGCGGCCAGCAGCAGGCAGCGCAGGGCTGGTGGCACGGGGTTGGGGGGGCGGCCAGGGGGGCCGGTGAGCCCCAGGCGTCCCCCCCCATACCTGAAACTGGGCAGAGGGGTGAGCGTGGGGTACCCCCACGGGGGAACAGCCCCGGGGACATGGGGACGCCCGTTGAGGGCTGTCCCCCTCGTGCCACCCCGGGCCGGGGACACCCCTGTCCCCCTCCTGGGCTCCCCCCCCCCCAGTCCCGCTGAGCACCAGCACGCAGCCCCCTCCGCTCTCCCCCCCCCCCTCCTCCCGCAGCGTTTGGGACCCCACCCCCACTGCCCCGAGGTGCCCACGTACCCCCCCCCGGGAGCCCCAACCCCCCCCGTGCCCCCCACTGCACCCCCGACCCCGGGACCCCGGGCTCCCCCCCCCCCCCAAGGGACCCAGGACCCCGGGGTCATCCCCCGCCCCCCAAAAAGTGACCCAGGAGTTGGGGTCGCCCCCCCAAGGGCACCCCAGGCTCCCCCCATCCCAAAGGACCCAGGACCCCAGGCTGCCCACCCAAAAAGGGACCCAGGAGTTTGGTGTCGTCGTCCCCCTCCCTGCCCCGCATGGGACCCCAGGAATTCGGGCTCCCCCCCCCCCCCCAAAAAGGGGCTCAGGAGTTCAGTCCCATCCGCCCCCTCCCCCCCAGGGGACCCCGATCGCGCCCCCCAAAAGGGACCCAGGAATTCGGGTCGCCCCCCCAGGGGGACCCCGGGCTCCCCCCACCTCAAGGGACCCCACAGTTCGGGCTCCCCCCCCCAAAACAGGGAACCAGGAGTTCAGCCCCATCCTCCCCCACCTCGGGGGCCCCGGTCGCCCCCCCCCCCCCCAAAGGGACCCAGGGGTTTGGTTCCCCCCACCCCCCCGCGGGGAACGCAGGAGTTCGTGTTGCCCCCCCCAAAGTGGACCCCCGGGCCCCCCCCACCCCGAAGCACCCCGCAGTTCAGTCCCCCCCCGGGGACGCGGTCGTCCCCCCAGAGGGCCGCGGGAGCTCGCGCCCCCCCGCCCCCCCCCCATGGACCCCCCCGCCGGTGCCCCCCGGTACCTGCGCGCCGGGGCGGGGGGGGGGCGGAGGGCGGCGGGAGCGGAGCGGAGCGCGGAGCGACCCCCGAGCGCCCGCAGCAGCAGCGGCAGCATGGCGGCCCGGCGGGGGGGCGGCACCGGGGCGGGGGGGCGGCCCCGGGGCGGGGCGGGGGCGGCCCCGGGGGGGGCGGCCCCGGCGGCGGAGGGCGGAGCACCGACACGGCGCCCGGGCCCTGCGCCGGCCCCGACCCGCACCGGCCCCTCGGACCCCCCCGGGACCCGCACACCGACACCCCCCCCCACCCCCCCCCGCCCCCCGCGCCCCGCCCCGCCCCGCCGCCTCCCACTCCCCGCACCGGGACCCCCCGGACCGCGCCCCGGGACCCCCGACCCCGCCGCGCCCCGCACCTCACCCGCGCGCGGACCCCCCCGAGCCCCCCCGGGCCCCCCCGGCGGCGGCGGCGGCGGCGGTGCGGCCATGGCCGGTGGCGGGACGCCGTCCCGGTGGCGGGGGCGGGTGCGGGGCCAGGTGAGAGCGGGGGACAGCGGGGGACAGCGGGGACACGGCCCCGCGGGGACCGCGCCGGCGCCGGGCCGAGAGGTGAGCCGGGACGGGGGCACCGGGGGGCACCGGGGGGCACCGGGCGACGGGGGGGGCACGGAGCGCGGTGTCCCCAGGGGACGGGGACACGGGGGGGGGCGCCCCAGCGCGGTCCCCAGCGGTCGCGGTGCCCCGGACCCCCCCGGTTTGGGGTCACCCCCGGGGTGCCCCGTCCCGGCGCTGCACCCGGGACCCCCCCCCCACGCCCCCGCCTGGCCCGGCCGGGGGACACGGGGACACCGGTGTCTGCACGGGGCAGGGGTGTCCCCACGGCTGTCCCTGTGTCCGTCCCCGCGGGGTCAGCGGGGTGCCCGTGTCTGTCTGTGTGGGGGCTGTCCCCACGGGGGTGGCAGTGTCCCCATGGGAGTGTCCCCACGGGGGTGGCAGTGTCCCCGCGGGGGTGGTGTGTCACCACGATGCTATTGGGGTACGTGTCACCACAGGGTGCGTGTCACCGCGGGGCTGTCACGCAGCCCGTGTCACTGTGCGGGGGGCCTGTGTCCCCACGGGGGTGCGTGTGTCCCTGCGGGGTCGCGGGGGTCCCTGTGTGACACACGTGCCACCGCGGGGACACCGGGGCGCGCGTGTCCTCGCCGGGGTCACCGGGGCCCTTGCCAGGG
>NC_138906.1:533352-680101 GCF_965231255.1 Vanellus vanellus
TCCCCATCCCCATCCCCATCCCATCCCCATCCCATCCCCCATCCCCATCCCCATCCCCATCCCCATCCCCTCCCCATCCCCCCCATCCCCCCATCCCCATCCCCATCCCATCCCATCCCCATCCCCATCCCCATCCCCCACCCCATCCCCATCCCCATCCCCATCCCCTCCCCATCCCCATCCCCATCCCATCCCCATCCCCTCCCCATCCCCATCCCATCCCATCCCATCCCCATCCCCATCCCCATCCCCATCCCATCCCCATCCCCATCCCCATCCCATCCCCATCCCCTCCCCATCCCCATCCCATCCCATCCCCATCCCATTCCCATCCCCATCCCCACCCCATCCCCATCCCCATCCCCATCCCCATCCCCATCCCCATCCCATCCCATCCCATCCCATCCCATCCCATCCCATCCCCACCCCATCCCATCCCCATCCCCATCCCATCCCCATCCCATCCCCATCCCCATCCCCATCCCCATCCCCATCCCCATCCCCATCCCCATCCCCATCCCATCCCCATCCCATCCCATCCCCATCCCATCCCCATCCCCATCCCATCCCCATCCCCATCCCATCCCCATCCCATCCCCATCCCCATCCCCATCCCCATCCCCATCCCCTCACCTCTGCACACTCGGGGGGGTCCCCATTCCCAAAGGTACTGGTCACCACCAGCACCAGTGTCTCGTGCTCCAGGGACACCACGTCGTACTCGTCCATGCACAGCACCTACGTGGTGGTGGGGACATGGGGTTGGGAGATGGGGAGGGGGCAGCAACCGGCGCTTCCCCTCACCCAGACCCCCCCACAGGGCCTTTGGCCTTTGGCCCCGTGGGGGGGGTCTGGGTGGGGGGAGGCGCCCATTGCATCCCAGTATTCCCCACACCTTGGGGTCGAAGGCGCGTCGGAAGAGCTGGCAGAGGTTCCAGGCGTAGGTCCGGGATTTGCCGGTCTCGGTGGCGTAGAGGATGGTGGCCTTCACCCGACGTGCCATCATGTGTCCCATCAGCTTGGCCGAGATCTTCACCGCGCTGATGTGAGGGGACGACACATGAAGTGGGTCAGCGTCTGCGTGTCGTCCCCCCCCCCCGGCTTGGGGCCCTCCATGGGTTCATCCCACCGCTACCAATGTGGGCACCTACTTGGCCACCTCCTTGAAGGTCTTCCTCCTGGTGACGGTGGTGCCCTTGGAGACGTAGACCTTCCATGCGTCGGGCTGTGGGGCGGGTGTGTTGGGGGTCAGCTGGGGGGCCCGTGGAGCCATGGGGTGGTGGGGCAGTGGGGCTGGCCCCACCTGGTAGCGGAAGGTGGGGCAGAGCTGGTAGTTGACCATCTCCTGGTGGAAGACGGGGGTGAGGCTGCCCGAGATGGGGGGCACGATCCAGACCCAGTCGGCCGGGCACCCCCCCCGCGTCCGCAGCTCGTTCTCCATGTGCTTCACGAAGGACTCGGTGGCCGCGTGGTGGTCCACGATGGTCACCTTGGCCATCTGCGGGGACGCCGGGCTTGGGCTTGGGGGCTGGCAGCGCCCGGTGCCTTAACCTGGCAGTGCCGGCGTCCCCGCGGCGTGGCGGTGCCGCGTCCCACCTGGTAGCTGTGCAGCACGGCGATGTTCACCTCCACCGCCGCCTTGTCCTTCCAGAGGGACGACGTGGTGCGCGTGTCCAGCCCCATGCGCTGGGCCACCTCCTGCCGGCGGTGCGGGGGACATCAGCCCGGGGGGGCCGCGGCAGGGGGCCGTGGGGCGCCGTGGGGCGCTGCCCCCCGCGGCGGCGCTCACCGGCAGCAGGTTGTAGCGTTGGCTGTCGCAGAGGTTCCGGGCGCCGATCTCGCTGCTCATGTACCACCCGTTGAAGGGCGCCGCCGGGAACTGCAGCCCCCCGATCTCCAGCAGCATGTTGGAGACGGCCGGCAGCGCGTACCACCGCAGCCCCAGCTCCCCGAACCACTCCAGCCTGCGCGTGGGGCGGGCTGCGGCTGGTGGACCCACACCTGCCCCACGCCTGCCCCGTACCGCCCCACACCAGCCCCACACCAGCCCCACACCACCCCACAGCGGCCCCAGCTCCCCAGACCACTCCAGCCTGCATCGGGAGGTGGGCTCAAGCCAGGGACCCATGCCAGCCCCACACCAGCCCCATGCTGCCCCATACCAGACCCACACATGCCCCATGCCAGCCCCATGCTGCCCCGCATCAGCCCCGTACTGCCCCACACCAGCCCTGGCTCCCCAGCGTGGGTCCCCAACCTCCATCCCCGTATCACCCCATGCCATCCCCACACATGCCCCATGCCAACCCCATGCCAGCCTCATATTGCCCCACACCAGCCCCATATAGCCCCACATCATGTGCCCCACACCAGCCCCATACCGCCCCACACCGTGTGGGTCCCCAACCTCCACCCCATCCCCTCCCCAAGGCTGAGTGCGTGGGACCGCAGCCCCCCACGGCCGGGAGGGGTGTCCCACTGGGGCTGGGGGGGGCACAGCCCCACTCACGTGGGGTGCTGGAGGGGCACCTCGAGGACGAGCTCCGGGGGGAGCGGGAAGAGCTCGGGGGGCTCCTCGGGGCTCTGCAGCAGCAGCGGCAGCACGTCGAAGCAGCCGCCGCCGGGGGTCCAGCCGTGCTGCACGCAGAGCTGGGGGGGCAGCGTCAGGGCGGGGGGGGGCCGGCACGGGGTGTTCGGGGGGGGGGATGTGGGGGTCTCCCCACCTCGGTGATGTCGACGTTGGCCGGGTCCCCCCGCACGGAGCCGTCAGGCTGCCGGTACCCGGCGTAGCGGATCAGCTGCGCGTTCCAGATGCGGAAATCACCGCGCCCCGGCGCCCGCGGCGGGAAGATGGTGATGGCCGACCTGGGGAGAGGGTGGGGGGGCAGCGGGGGGCGGTGTGTCACCCACCCACAGCCGGGGTGGGGAGGGGGGTCTGTCCGGCGGCGGGCCGGGCTCTCACCGAATGTTGCCGCGGTTGGTGGCGTACTGGATGTGGGTGCAGAGGAAGCTGAACATCTCCCCGACGTTGGCGCAGTCCCGCGCATCAAAAACCTGCGGGATGGGGTCGGGGGGGGACATCCCGCTGACAGACACACACACACACACCCCCAACCAGAGCCCGCCCTATGGAGCGTCCCTCCCCGGGGGGACCCCCGGCCATGGGGCAGGCATGGGGCGGGGGTCCCCATGGGGCGGTTGCCCCCCAGCCCTCACCTGCAGCTTGTTCCACTGGATGCGCCCCACGCAGCGCGCGGCGTTGCGCCAGGCCTGCTTGGCGCCGAAGACGAGCTCGGGCTCCAGCAGCTGGTAGGTGCCGGTGGCCGCGATGGCGCCTTCCACCTCCCGCAGCCTCTGGACGTGCGCCGGAGAGTTCTCCCTGCCGACATCCCCCCCGCGCCTCAGCACCCCCCGACAGCTGCGGGGTGTCCCGGGCAGGGATGGGGCTATGGGGCACTATGGGGTACTATGGGGCGGGGATGGGGCTATGGGGCACTTTGTGGTGGGGATGGGGCTATGGGGTACTATGAGGCACTATGGGGCAGGGATGGGGCTATGGGGTGTCCCAGGCAGGGATGGGGCTATGGGGTACTATGGGGTACTATGGGGTACTTTGGGACAGGGATGAAGCTATGGGGTACTATGGGGTACTTTGGGACAGGGATGGGGCTATGGGGCACTATGGGGTACTTTGGGGCGGGGATGGGGCTATGGGGCACTATGGGGTACTTTGGGGCGGGGATGGGGCTATGGGGCGCTATGGGGTACTTTGGGGCAGGGATGGGGCTATGGGGTGTCCCAGGCAGGGATGAGGCTATGGGGTACTATGGGGTACTTTGGAGCAGGGACAGGGATGTGGGGTGTCCCGGGCAGGGATGGGGCTATGGGGCACTATGGGGTACTTTGGGGCGGGGATGGGTCTATGGGGTACTTTGGGACAGGGATGGGTCTATGGGGCACTATGGGGTACTTTGGGGCGGGGATGGGGCTATGGGGCACTATGGGGTACTTTGGGGCGGGGATGGGGCTATGGGGCACTATGGGGTACTTTGGGGCAGGGACAGGGATGTGGGGTGCCCTGGGCAGAGGTGGGGATGGGGGCTCTTGGGGTGGAGACGGGGCCGTGGGATGCTGCGGGGCAGGGATGGGCCCGCGGGGCAGTGAGGCGGCCGTGGGGCGCCCCCCCGGCCCCGCTCACCGCCGCAGGGACAGGTAGTACTGGGTGATGAAGTCCCGCGCCAGCCCCAGCAGCTCCTCGGGGGGGCGGGCGCCGTCGGGGGCCGCGGTGGGCAGCGGCCGCGGCAGCACCAGCGAGCACAGGCAGCGCTGCGCCGAGCACGGCAGCTCCTGGGGGGACACGGGGGTCGGCTCGGCCCCCACCCCCCCCCACCCCCCGGCCCAGACCCACATCCCCCATCCTGCACCCCCCACCCCAACCCCCCATCCCCGCTCCCCCCAGCCCTACACCCCCCAGTCCCCCCCAGCTCTGCACCCCCTCCCCGTGGCCCCCAACCCCGCACCCCCCCATCCTGCACACCCGTCTCCGTACCCCCAGCCCACACCCCCAGCCCCACACTCCCCAGCCCCCCCCCCCCCAGGCCCCCCAGCAACCCCCATCCTGCGACCCCCCATCTCGCACCTCCCCAGCCTGGCCCCCCCCCATCCCTGCACCCCCCATCTCTGCACCCCCATCCCTGTGCCCCCCATCCCCATGCCCCCACCCTGCCCCCCCTACCCCTCACCCCCCATCCCTGCCCCCCCCCCCGCTCCCCCCATCCCCGCGCCCCCCCCGGCGCCCCCCGCCCCCACCTGCAGGGCCTGTGCGCAGAGGGTGTCATAGCCGATGCTCCCCGTCTCCCAGTTCTTCAGTCGGGCGAAGCGGGGGGGCTCCGCGGGGCGGGGGGGCGCCGAGCTGGGGGGGGGGGGGGGCAGCCCTGAGCCCGGCACGGGGGGGGGGCGCCCCCAGCCTCACCCACGCGTGGGGCACAGCCGGGGGGGACCCCCGCTGCGCGGGGGGGGGGCACTGGGGTGTGCTGGGACCGGTGGAGGGGGGTTGTGGGGGGGTACTGGGGGGCTGTGATGGGGGTGACCGGGGACGTCCCCTGCCCCCCTCTCCCGGAGCCTGGTGCTGCTGTGGGGGTCCCGGACCCCCGGCTCGGCTCCGTGGGGGTGGGATGGGGGGGCTGAGCTGGGGGGGGCTGGGCTGGAGGGGCTTGGGGGGGGGGCTCAGCTGTGGGGCTGAGCTGGGGGGGGCTATGGGGGGCTCAGCTGTGGGGCTGAGCTGTGGGACTGGGTTGGGGGGGGCTTCGGGGGGGCTGATCTGTGGGGCCGGGGGGGCCGTGGGGCGTTGCTGTCCCGGTGCGTGCGTGAGTGCGAACAATGGCCATGAGTCAGAGCGGGCTCCCGGCCACCGAGGGGGCGAGCCCACCTCCCGTCCCCTCCCGTCCCCGTCCCCGTCCCCTCCGTCCCGGGGTGTCCCCACACGTCCTGGCACCGCTCCCCCTCCCCACTCCACCCCACACGCCCCCTCCCCACACATCCCCATATGTCCCCTATACGTCCCCATACATCCCGTCTGTCCCAGCACACCCCGCTGGGTCCCGGCACGTCCCACGGGTGGCCGAGGGGGCTGGCGTCACCGCAGTGGGGCTGCCGGGCACGCCGTGGGGCGGGGGACACCGGCGCGATGCCACGGGGCACCGAGGGCAGGCGGGCGCAGGGCTCTGCTGCCGACGGGCGACCGCGGCTGCACCGCGTCCCGCGCCGGTGGGGACACGTCTCCGGTGGGCTCCGGCCACGTGGGGATGTCCCCATGAGCCACGGCGCGGGCGGGGAGCGAGCCAGGGGGCCCCGTCGCGGCACGGTGGGTGCCGGTGCCCCGTCCGTCCATCCATCCATCCCGCCCCGTCCGTCCGTCCGTCCCGTCCCGCGCACCCACCTGCCGCGCTCGGTGCCGACGCTCTCCTCGGGCGGGAGGTTCGGCGAGGAGCTGATTTGGCGGGAGCAGAGGCCGAGGCCGCAGGAGCGGGCAGCGCCGGGCAGCACGGCCGGCAGGTTCCCCATCCTGCCGCCACTGAGCCGCCGGTGCCGGGAGCGGCCGCTTCCTCCGGCCGCCGCGGGGAAGTGGTGACCTCGGCCGCGCGCGCCTCCGCCCCGCGCACAATGGGCGCCCCACCACCGCCACGCCAACGCACCGCCACACACCGCCATGCACCACGACGCACCGCGACGCACCGCGACGCACCGCGACACGAGCTGGGCCGCACCAGGGACCCCGCCATGGGGCTGGCAAGGGGCTTCGGCCCCGCTCGGCGCTGCCTGTGCCCGGGCAGGGGGCTGGGGGGACGCGGCGGTGGCGGTGATGGGGGTCAGGACGTGCGAGGACCCCCGGCATGGCTATGGGACCCCTGGCGCAGCCATGGCCCCCTGGAATGACCACGGGACCCACATGGTGGCCACAGGACCCCCAGCACAGCCATAGGGACGGCTGTAACAGCCACGGGACCCCCATAATGGCCATAGGGACCCCCATAATGGCCATGGGACCCCCAGCACAGCCATAGGGACCCCCAGCATGACTACAAGACCCCCAGCACGGCCACAGGACCCCCATAATGGCCACAGGGACCCCCAGCAGGGCTAAGGGACCCCTATAATGGCCACGGGACCCCCGGAATGGCCATAGGGACCCCGACACGGCCACAACCCCCCCTTGGGGGTCCCGCCCCCCCCCCCCCCCCCCCGTGGGGCAGTGGTCCGGAGATCCCCTCCCCCCGGTTCCCCCCCCCCGGGGGGCCGCCGCCCCCCACCCAGTTCCCGCCATTGACGTGCCGGGACCCCCGGGGGGGGAGGGGGGGACACCCCGGGGAGGGGGGGGTGCGGGGGGGGACAGGACGAGCCGAGCTGTCGGCGGGGCTGGGGGGTCCCACGGTCACCCCGGGGGGGGAGCGGGGTCCCGGGGGGGGGGTGCTCCAGGGGTGCGGGGGGTGCGGGTGCCCGGGGGGTGGGGGGCCCGTCCGCGCCCCCGCAGTGACGGGAAACCGCGCCCGGACCCGACTGCGGCGGTTCCTTCCTGCGGGGGGGGCGGGCGGGGGGGGAGGGGCGGACACCCCCCCGGGGGGAGAGTCCCCGTCCGGCCCCGCCCCCACGGCCTTTCCCCGCCCCCCCGACGGCTCCGGGACCCCCTCAAGCTCCCGGGGGCGGGGCCGGCCCGTCCGTCACTGCAGAGCGCACAGCCCATTGGCTGCCCGCCGCGGGGGGGCGGGGACTCGGTACGGGGGGGGCTCGGCTCGGCCCGGCCCGGCCCGGCTCGGCTCCTCTCGGCTCGGCCCGGCTCTTCTCGGCTCAGTTCCTCTCGGCCCGGCCCGGCCCGGCTCGGCCCGGCTCGGCTCGGTTCCTCTCGGCTCGGCTCGGCTCGGCTCGGCCCGGCTCCTCTCGGCTCGGTTCCTCTCGGTTCCTCTCGGTTCCTCTCGGCTCGGCTCGTCCCGGCTCGGCTCGTCCCGGGTCGGATCGGTCCGTCGGTTCCATCGGTCGCAGCGGGTCCGGGTCGGTCCCGGCCCCACTTTCAGCACCAGGGACAGAGGCGGGACTGGGACCGGACTGGGACCGGACTGGGACTGGACTGGAACAGGGGACTAGATTGAGACAGAGACTGGACTGGGACTGGGACTTGGACTGGGATTGGACTGGGAATGTGACTGGAACTGGAATTGGAACTGGGACTGGACTGCAACTCGGACTGCGACTGGACTGAGACTGGAACTGGACTGGGACTTGGACTGGGACTGGACTGAGACTGGGATCGGGACTGGAACTGGAATTGGAACTGGGACTGAGACTGGACTGGGACTGGAACTGGACTGGACTGGGACTGGGACAGACTAGGACTGGGACTGGGACTGAACTGGGACTGCAACAGGGACCAGGACTGGTATCGGGACTGGATGAGGACCAGCACCGGAACCGAGACAGCACCGTGACTGGGACTGGGCTGGACTACACTGGAATGGACTGGTCTGGATTAAACTGGGACAGGGACTGGGATGGAGACTGGAACTAGGACTGCAACTGGGACTGGAATGGAAACTGGCACCAGAACTGGGATTGGACTGGAACCTGCATTGAATCCAGCACTGGGACTGGGGCTGGAACTGGGACCCAGCACCGGGACTGGGATGAACTAGGACAAACTGGGACACACCACTGGCACTGGGACCAGCACTGGCACTGGGAACAGTACCAGCACTGGGACCAGCTCTGGGACTGGGACCAGCATGGGGACCTACATAGGCTATGGGACCAGTAGCAGCACTGAGACCAGCTCCAGGACTGGGACCAGCACAGGCACTGGGATGAGCACGGACACTGGGAATGGCACCAGGACTGGCACTGGGACCAGTACCAGCAGTGGGACACACACACTGGGACCAGAAGCAACACTAGGACCAGAATCAGCCCTGAGACCAGTACTGGCACTGGGACTGATGGCAGCACCGGGACCGGTACTGGCCCTGGGACCAGTCCCAGCACTGGGACCAGTACTGGTACTGGGACCAGCTGCAGGACTGGGACCAGCACTGGGACAGGCCCTGGGACCATCACCAGAACTGGGACCAGCACAGGCACTGCGACCAGTACAAGCACTGGGACCCACACCGGGAGCAGCACTGGCACTGGAACCAGCACAGGCACTGGGACCAGGGCCGGCACTGGAACCAGCACCAGCTCTGGGACCAGGATGGGCACTGAGACCAGCACTGGCACTGGGACCAGGATGGGCACTGAGACCAGCACTGGCACTGGGACTGATGGCAGCACCGGGACCGGTACTGGTACTGGGACCAGCTGCAGGACTGGGACCAGCACTGGGACAGGCCCTGGGACCATCACCGGAACTGGGACCAGCACAGGCACTGGGACCAGTACAAGCACCGGGACCCACACTGGGAGCAGCACTGGCACTGGAACCAGCACAGGCACTGGGACCAGGATGGGCACTGAGACCAGCACTGGCACTGGGACCAGGATGGGCACTGAGACCAGCACTGGCACTGGGACCGGCATGGCACTGCAAATGGCACTGGGATCGGGACAGGCACTGGGGCCATCACTGGCACTGGGAATGGGACACACACTGGGACCAGTAGGATCATCACTGGGACTAGTAGGAGCACCGGGACCAGTAGCAGCACTGGGATCAGCAGTGACACTGGGACCAACTTCGGGACTGGGACCAGCACCGGCACTGGGAACAGCACCAGCACTGGGACCAGTACAGGCCCTGGGACCAGCACCGACACTGGGACCAGCACAGGAACGGGAACCAGTAGGAAGACTGGGACTGGGACCGGTACTGGGACCAGTAGAAACACTGGGAGCAGTACTGGCCCTGGGACCAGCACCGGCACCGGGCCCACCACGGGCACTGGTACCAGTGCCGGACTGGGACCCGCTCCCTCACCGACCGCGGCACGGCCACCGCCGCCGGGGGGCGTGGCCGGGGACCCCCGCGCTGTGGGCGTGGCCTGCCCATGGCGCCCCCGGGCCGGGCGTGGCGGGTCCCCCCTCGGGCGCCCCCCCCCCCCCCCCCGGCTGCCATTGGCTGCGGCCGCGCTCGCCCCGCCCCGCGGGCCCGGCTGTCAACACGCAGCGCCCGCCCAGACCCGCCGGGCCGGGCCGAGCCCCGCCGAAACCTGCCGAGTCCACCCGAACCCGCCCGAACCCATCCGAACCGAGCCGAACCCGCCCGAACCTAGCCGAACCGAGCCGAACCTAACCGAACCCAGCCGAACCCAGCCGAACCGGGCCGAGCCGGGCCGAACCCACCCGAACCCAGCCGAGCGGAGCCGAACCGGGCCGGGCCGGGCCGGGCGAGGGCCCGGTGCCCCCCCTCGCCCCCCCCATCCTCTCCCTGACTAAATAAGGCCGATGCAGCGGCCGCCGCGGCGCGCACCGAGCGGGTAGAGCCGGGGGGGGCACCGGCACCGGCACCGGCACCCCGCGGGGCCCGCCCGCCCCCCCCCGGGGCCGCCCCGCCGGCGCCGTCCTTGGCTCAAGGGCAGCGGGACCCCCCGCGGCGCGGGGACGCCGCCCCCCCCCCCCCGCCCCGGCCCGGCCCCCCCCCGGCGCGGAGCGGCGGCGGCGGCGCTGCCCCATGGGCCCGGCAGCATGCCGGTGCGGCGGGGGCACGTCGCCCCCCAGAACACCTTCCTGGACACCATCATCCGCAAGTTCGAGGGGCAGAGTGAGTGGGGGGGGCGGGGAGAGGGGGGGCAGGTGACAAGGACAGCCCGGAGGTGACACCGCCCCGCCGGGGCCCCCCCAGGGCTGGGGGAGGGGGGTCCCCCCCGGGGGTGGGGGGTGTCAAGCGGGGATGGAGCCCCCGCTGCGCGGTGGGGCGGGGGGGGGTCCCTGCGGTGGGGGGGCCCCTGTGGGGGTGGTGGCAGTGGAGGGGTCCCCGTGGTGGGGATGGTGGGGGGGTCCCCATGATGGCGGGTCCCCGCGGCGGTGGGGCCCCCATGGCAGTGGTGGTGGGGGGGCCCCCATGGCGGTGGCAGCGGGGTCCTTGCGATGATGGGGTCCCTGAGGTGGTGGCGGCGGTGAGATCACTATGGTGGTGGCAGTGGGGTCCCTGTGGCGGTGGGATCGCTGTGGCGGTGGGGTCCCCATGGTGGTGGCGGTGGGGTCCCCACAGTGGCGAGGTCCCCATGGTGGTGGCAGTGGGGTCCCCGTGGCGGTGGCGCTGGGGTCCCCATGGTGGTGGCAGTGGGGTCCCTGTGGCGGTGGGGTCCCCGTGGCGGTGGCGGTGGGGTCCCCATGGTGGTGGCAGTGGGGTCCCCGTGGCGGTGGGATCCCTGTGGCGGTGGGGTCCCCATGGTGGTGGCAGTGGGGTCTATGTGGTGATGGTGTTGGGGTCCCCGTGGTAGTGGGGTCTCTGGGGTGGTGGCGCTGGGATCCCCATGGTGGTGGCAGTGGGGGTCCTGTGGTGATGGCAGTGGCATCCCTGTGGCGGTGGGGTCCCCGTGGTGGTGGCGGTGGGGTCCCCGTGGTGGTGGCGGTGGGGTCCCCGTGGTGGTGGCGGCGGGGTCCCTGTGGTGATGGCAGTGGGGTCCCCATGGCGGTGGGGTCCCCATGGTGGTGGCAGTGGGGTCTGTGTGGGGATGGCGCTGGGGTCCCCGTGGCGCTGGGGTCCCCATGGTGGTGGCAGTGGGGTCCCTGCAGTGGTGGGTTTCCCGTGGTGGTGGTGGTGGGGTCCCCGTGGTGGTGGGGTCCCTGGGATGGCGGCGGTGGGGTCCCCATGGTGGTGACAGTGGGGTCCTCACAGTAGTGGGGTCCCTGGGGTGGTGGTGGTGGTGCCGGCGGTTTGGGGGTTCCCCTGGGGAGCGAGCGGGGTGGATTGTGGGGCGTTTGGTCACTGGGAGCCCAGAGCCGCAGATGGACGGACGGATGGATGGATGGATGGAGTGACGCCTCGCCGTGGGGTGCCGCGCCGGCGGGGGGGTCGGGGGGGGCGTGGGGCTGAGCCTCCCCTCTCCCCCCCAGGCCGCAAGTTCATCATCGCCAATGCCCGGGTGGAGAACTGCGCCGTGATCTACTGCAACGACGGCTTCTGCCAGCTCTGCGGGTACTCGCGGGCCGAGGTGATGCAGAAGCCCAGCACCTGCGACTTCCTCCACGGGCCCCGCACCCAGCGCGGCGCCGCCGCACAGATCGCCCAGGCCCTGCTGGGCGCCGAGGAGCGCAAGGTGGAGATCTGCTTCTACCGCAAGGACGGTAGGGACCCCACGCCGCCGCCGCCGCCGGCGGAGATTGACGGTTGTTTGCGCAGGGGGTGAAGGCGGCCGTCCGTCACGGGCAGGCAGACCCTGGAGTCAACGGCGGGCGGCCGCGCCGGCCCCATCCGTCAGCCGTGGCGGGTTCTGCCGCGCCGTGGGTGGCACGTGGTGCTGGCACGGGTGGGAGCCTGGCACCGGCGGCGGGTGCCTGCATGCCGAGGGGCAGCAGCTCTGAGCCCGGCGGTGGGGCGGTTTGTCTTGCCACACTGGCACCAGCACTGCCGCGATGGCTCCCAGCAGGGCGGTGGTGCTGCTGGGGGCCGGGAAAGCCACGTGCCGTGGGGCTGGGGCCGTGGGGTGGGAGCAGCGTGCTGTGACCCACCGCAGGGGTCTGCCCGGGGGGGTGATGTGGGACGTGGGGGCAGAGGAAAGGTGGGGGGACGTGGGTCGGGGCAGCGGGGTCTGGGTGCCGGGGCTGCGCTGGCCCGGGCCAGCTCCTGACCTGCTGGCAAATGCTCAGCCGGCCCCGTCCCGTGGGTCCGGCTGCCCCACAGCTGCCCCATGGCTGCCCCACGGCAGGGTGGGATGCGGGCGCTGCAGTGTGACCAGCCCCAGAGCGAGCCACGGGGCTGCGAAGCTTGAGCCTGCGTTGGGTGTCACGGTGCCACCGTCCCGGTGTGGGTGCGTGTGTGGGGCCACCGGCCAGGCTGGGCACCATGGCCCCACCGCAGCCCTGCCTGCTGCCAACGCCGCCGGTCACGGGGGTCTCTGCGCCGGCGACTGTGCCGGCTGGTGGGTGCTGGGCCCCGCGGTGCTGGGGGAGGGCTGGTGCCGGCAGCCCCGCGTTGGCGGTGCCGGGGCTGCCCCACGCCAGGTGTCCCGGCTCTCACGGCAGCTGCCTCCGGCTCTCGGCACGCGGCCCCGGTTGTGGTGAGCAGAGTAAACAAAGCTGGTTCCCAGCTGCCGACCCTGCGCCGGCTCTGCCGGCTGCCGCCACGTGGAGCCACGCCGGTTTTGGCTCCCCGGTGACACCCAGCCACTGGGGCACGGGGTGCTGGGGGGTCCTGCCGGGGGCTGAATGTGGGGGGAGACCCAGTCCCTGTACTGGCCCTGTCCTGCCACGGCTCTGCGGTGCAGCCGGCTGCCGCGGTGCCTGGCACCGCCGGGGCTGCGGGCGCAGCTGGTGCTGGTGCCCTTTGGACCCGTGCGCGGTGCCGGGGGCTGGTGGGGCGCGGGCAGCGCATGGCTGCTCCCGGCCCCGCTCCAGTGGCGGCGCTTGATGAGCTCTTGTTAGGGCTGTGCTAATTGCCTGGCCCGTGGCATGGATGGGCTCGTGGTCCTGCCTGTGCCTTTGCCCCCTGGGGGCCCCCCGGGGCACGCAGCCGCAGGTGCCGGTGGGGCGGCTGGTGCGTTGGCAGTGCTGCCCGCGCCGCGTCCCCGGGGAGCGCCGTGTTTCCGATGGGATATTTATAGGCGGTGGTGGCGGCGGCAGCGGGTGCGTGCGGTGAGTGGCACCTCCCGGGGGGGCTCCGCGGGGACCCGGCCGCCCTCGCCCCTGGGGCAGAGCCCCCCGAGCACCCGGACCCCCCCGGCTGCTGCCGCACAGGGACCCCGCTGCCGTCGGCTCTGGCCTCACGGCTGGGCCATGCCAGCCCCGGCACGGTTGCCATCGCTCATCCCGTTGATGCCCTCGTGGCTGTGCTGTGGCGCTGAGCCCCACTCCACCACCTCAGCGGACCCCACCACCGAGCCCCCCGCCGCAATGCCTGGCACGGCCCTGGGCTGCGGTTGCGCGGTGCATGGCGGTGCCGTGCATGCGGCGGGGAGCCGGCTGGGCCCCGCTGCCGCGCCAGCCGCTGCTGCAGCCATTAGTTTTGAGCGACGTTGTTTATACAGCCCCGGCGCTGCCGGGGACGGCGGAAGGTCGTGGCAGCCATGGGGAGCTGCATCCCCGCAGGGACGGCCTTGGGCTCACCGGGGGGACCGCCGCAGTGCTGCACCGCGTTTGCCGCAGGGAGGGGTCTGGGGAGGGGGCAGAGACCCCCCATCCCACTTTTGGGGTTACCGGAGGCCGCGGCAGCACGTGGCTCAGCCGTCGGCACGGGCCGGGAACCGGGCGAGGGTGTGAAGGAGCCTCATCGCGCCCGGCGCATGTTGGCACATGGCAGCGTGGGCGCTGGCAGGGGTCCCCAGCCCCACCCCTGGCACCGCGCTGGCATGGCGCTGGCACCGCGCTGGCCGCGGGCAAAGAGCATTGGGGTCACATCCAGTGCTGCTGGCGCTGCCGGGGCAAGGTTGCGCCCTCGCTGCGGTGGGCCAGAGCTGGCACAGGGGGGGTCCCCGGGGGGGTCCTTCCGTGCTGGGGCAGGGGACGGACAGAGCGGGGTCCCGGCGGGGTTTGCGTGGGGGATCGGTGCCGCGCTGGGGTGCCGGTGCCCCGCTGCCCCCCGGCTCATGGCACTGCGGTGCGGAGTGGGGGGTCCCTGCGGCACGGTGGGGTGCGCGCGGTGCCGGGGGGGCACAGTGTGGTGCGGGGGGGGTGGGGATGGGATGGGATGGGATGGGATGGGATGGGATGGGGTGGGGTGGGGTGGGGTGGGGTGGGGTGGGATGGGATGGGGTGGGGGGCGGCTCCCCCAGTGCGAGGGGTCCCCTCGGTGGGGGGGTCCCCTCGGTGGGGGGTCCTGGTGCTGCCCCCCGGTGGTCGCGGGGAGCAGCGCAGCCCCGGCCGGAGCTGGGGGGGGTGGGAGGGATGAGGGGTGCGGGGTGGGGGGCGCGGGGGGGTGCATGTGGGGGGTGCAGGGTGCTCCTTGAGCAGGGGGGCCGCCAGTCCCATGCAGCCCCCCCCTCCCCTCCCCCCACTGCAGCGTGGGGCACATTCGGTCCCCATCACTCGTGGATGGGGTCCCTGAGCCCGGGGGGTCGGGGGGGTGCGGAGCCCCCCCTTGTGCCGGGGGGTGGGGGGTGCAGGCGGTTCGAGCAGCCCCTGCTGGGGGGCCTGTCCCGGGCTGGGCTGGGTACGGGGGGCACAATGGGGGGGCATGTGCGTGTGGGAGGATGCTGGGGGGATGCTGGGGGGGCAGGGGGGGGCAGGGGGACACGGTGGAGGGGCAGGGGGAGGCTGGGGGGTGCTGCGGGGGTGGGGATGCTGTGGAGGGGGCAGGAGGGTTCTGGGGGCGGAGGAGGATGCCGAGGGGGCAGAAGGATGCTGTGGGGTGGGGGTGATGCTGGGGGGGGGTGGTGATGCTGTGAGGGGCAGGGGGATGCTGGGGGGGTTGGGGGCTCAGCGCAGCCCCCTCCTCTCCCCCAGGCCGGCACGGTGCTCCCGGCACGGAGCCCTGCACCCCCCCAGGGCATCCCCCAACCCCCCCGCCCCCTGATGCCCCCCTGTCCCCCCCCATTTCCCCACAGGCAGCGCGGTGGTGGCGGTGGGGGCTGTGGCCGGACCGGGACCCTGGGGCGCGTGGCGTGGTGTGGCCGTCCCGCCGCGCCGGCGGCTGCTGCCCACAGCCATATTTAGGCATAAAGCCGGCGCGGCGGCTGCGGCGGTGCCAAGGGCCGCAGCCCCCGAGCTCGGCGGTGGGGCCGGGTCGGGGGGGGGGGGGGGGATCCCCTCCGCCACCTTGGGTGGCCGAGGGGTCTGCATGTCCGCAGCCCCCGGAGACCCCGCCGGCAGCGAGGTGAGGTGCGTGTGTGCCCGGCGCGGGGGCCCCCCGCAGCCCCTGCCCCACGGCCGGACCTCGGCGGGCAGCGCGACGGGACGGGGGCCATGGCTGGCGCTGGCGCGTGTCCCGGCAGTTCTGGGGGGGATCAGGGGGATTAGGATTTCCGGCGGGTGCCGGGTGGGCGAGGATGAAGCAAAGCTGCCGGCGGCGCGGGGCGGCCATGTGTCGGTGCTGCTAATCCCACCGCGGCCGGCGGCAGGGCCAGGGACCCCGCTGTGGCCTGTGCCGTGCCGTGCCGCGCCGCGTCGTGCCGCGCGCCTCCTGTGCCGCTGGCCCCCTGCCCGCTGCCCCACGTGCGGGCAGGGATTCCCCATGCGGGGCTGGGGACGGGGATGGGGACGGTGCCAGCTGGCGGCCGCCGTGCCGGGCTCCCCGCCGCGGGCTGCCAGGCCCGCTGCCAGCCGGGGGGGACGCACACGCAGCGTGCGGGGGTGCAGCGGGGGCCGCGGCTCGGGGGAGCCGCGTGGGGATGATCCATTGCCGCGGCATCATGCGCTTGTCCCTGTCCCGTCGCAGGTGCCGTGGGTGATGGGGGGGTGGGTTGGGGATGCTGGAGACCCCCCCCAGCAGCCCCAGGGAGGATGGGGACCCCCCCCAGGGTGGGGGGTGGTGGCTCCGGCCAGCCCCACGGTGGGGCGCTGGGGGGGGTGGAGGGTGGGATGCTGCCACATCCCCACACAGGAGAGGTTACCCCAGGTTGCCCCCCGGCCCCCCCGGCCCCCCCGGCCCAGCTGAGCTGCCAGCTGCGGCAGCAGGATTAACGCTGCAGCTGTTAACGAGTCCTGAGCGGCTTACGCCCGGCCTGGCACCCCCACTGCCCCCCTGCGCCCCCCCCGCAGCCCCCCGGCACAGTTTCTGGGCTGTTTTGGGGGGCCGAGTTGCCCCCCCCCCCCCCCCCCCCCATGCTGCAAACTTGGCTGTGCCAACTCTGAAGATGGGGCCGGGCTCTGTCCCACCCCCGTGTGCCTCAGTTTCCCCCCGTGACGGGGCAGCAGGGCCCTGCCCCCCCAGGGCGAGGTGGGGGTGCCCCACACGGGACGGGGGGCTGTGCCGCCGCGGTGCTGAGCCTCCCACCCCCCTCCCGTCCCCGCAGGCAGCTGCTTTCTGTGCCTGGTGGATGTGGTGCCGGTGAAGAATGAGGATGGGGCCGTCATCATGTTCATCCTGAACTTCGAGGTGGTGATGGAGAAGGAGCGCGCGGGGTCGCCCGACAAGGACACCAACCACTGGGTCACCCCCGCCAACTGGTTCCCTGCGGGTAAGGGGGGGCGCACAGGCTTGGGGGGGGTGTCTTGTGCCGGCACCGCCGCGCCGGGGGCAGCAGCGTGGCTGCGGGGACGCCCGCTCCTGCGGCAGCGCCATGCCACGTGGAGACGGCACCCGGTGCCCCGCCGGCAGCACCCACGGGGTGGGTTCAGCGAGTGGATCCCCCCCCCCAAATTTCATCCTTGCCCCTTCCACCCCCCAGGGCGCAGCAAGTCCTTCAGGCTGAAGCTGCCGGCGCTGCTGGCGCTGGCGGGCAGCAAGCAGTCGCTGCCGCAGGAGCCGCAGGAGCCGCCCGACGCCGTCGTCGTCGACTTCTCCAAGCAGAGCAGCGAGTCCGGGGCCGAGGAGCCCACCTCCTCGCTGGAGCCCACCTACCCAGGGGGTGCCCAGCCCGAGGACCAGGCGGCGCTGATGGGGGATGAGCCCCCCGTCACCCACTCCTCGCCGCGCGCCGACCGCCTGGCCCTGCACGCCGCCTTCTCCAACTGCAGCCTGGCGCGCAGCCGGTCCCGCGAGAGCCTGCGCAGCGTGCGCCGCGCCTCCTCCGTCGACGACATCGAGACCATGAAGGGCGAGGGCGACAAGCGCTGCCACAACCGCCACGCCAGCACCGGCGCCAGCATGCACCGCGGCTCCAGCACCGGTACGGCCCCGCCGGCGCACCGCGGGCTTTGCACGCGCCAGCACCGGCACATGCAGCTTCTCGCCTCGGTGCAGCGTCGCGGCCGTGGGGTGAAGTCATTAGTGCTGGCAGCTCGTTAGAGCCCCGGCTGGCTCCTGGCGCGCAGGTTGCCGGGGAAGGCGCCGGCGGCGGCTCGGCAGCGGTGCCGGCACGGGGCCGCGGTGGCACCCGTCACTGTCAGGCTCCTCATCGCTCTAATGCTCCGTGCTGCCGGTGGCTCCGGCGCCTGGTGGGGCCCCTCGCCCGGCGTGGGGTGGGCTGGGGCAGCCCCGAGCCCCCGCATGGTACCAATCCCCCCACATGGTACCGAGCCCCCCCTCATAGTGCCGAGCCCCCCCGCCTGGCGGGGAACCCGCGGCCGCCCAGTGCTGCGCTGCCCGGTGCGCACCCCCTGCCTGGCTGCACCGCGCAGGGCTGGGGGGCTTGCACCCCCCCAGACCATCCCAAGTGGGGGGCTCACCCCCCCCAAAGCCCGTCCTGCAGCCCCCCACCCCTTGGCAGCGCCCGGCCCCCCCCTGCCGCCGCCGCTGCAATTGCCTCATTAACCCCTGACCCCACTAAGCGCATTAGGGAAGGGGAAAATAATTATATTAACGGGAAACGATAGCAAGCTGTCGGGTCGCAGCCCTGCAGCGCCCGGCTGGGGGGGGCCCCCCCGTCCCCGGCTCTGCGCTCCCCCCTGCCCGCCGTGGGACCTCCCCGCAGCCCTGGGGGACACTGGGGCCATGGGATGCCCCCCCAGCCCCAGGGGACACTGGGGCTGTGGGACCCCAGCCCCGGAGGACATGGGGGCCGTGGCCCCCCCATGGTGATGGTCCCCCCGCCCAGGGGCCATGAACAACGTGCGGAGCGCTCTGCTGAACTCCACCTCCGACTCGGACCTGATGCGCTACCGGGCCATCAGCAAGATCCCCCAGATCACCCTCAACTTCGTGGACTTCAAGGCGGACGCCTTCCTGGCCGCGCCGCCCGGCGAGAAGGAGATCATCGCCCCCAGCAAGCTGAAGGATCGCACCCACAATGTCACCGAGAAGGTCACCCAGGTGAGCCCGCGGGTGCCCGCCGTGCCCTTGGCCCACGGAGGTGGCCGGGTGATGCTCGGAGCGTGGCCGGAGCCCAGAGGATGCTCTCACGGCAGCAGGCTGCCACAGCTCGTGGGGTGCTGGAGCTCGCGGGATGGTGCTGGAGCTTGCGGGATGGTGCTGGAGCTTGCGGGGTGCTGGAGCTTGCGGGGTGATGCGGGAGCTCGCAGGATGATGCGGGAGCTCGTGGGGTGATGCTGGAGCTCGTGGGGTGCTGGAGCTCGCGGGATGGTGCTGGAGCTTGCGGGATGATGCTGGAGCTTGCGGGGTGCTGGAGCTTGCGGGGTGATGCGGGAGCTCGCAGGATGATGCGGGAGCTCGTGGGGTGATGCTGGAGCGTGCGGGGTGCGGGAGCTCGCAGGATGGTGCTTGGAGTGCGCAGGGCAATGCTGGAGCATGGAAGGAGGTGCTGGAGCTGGCAGGGCAACCCTGGAGTGTGCAGGATGATGCTGGAGCTCACAGGGCGATGTTGGAGCTCGCGGGGTGATGCTGGAACATGCAGGATGGTGGAGCTCAAATGACAGTGCTGGAGCTCACGTGGCGACAGCTCACAGGACCATGCTGGAGCTTGTGGGATGATGCTGGAGCGTGCAGGGCCGTGCTGGAGCAGGCAGGATGGTGGAGCTCATGGGATGATGCATGGAGCATGCAGGGCAATGCTGGAGCACGCAGGGAGGTGCTGGAGCTCGCAGGGCAGCGCTTGGAGCTCACAGGGATGATGCTGGGGTGTTCGGGGAGGTGCTGGAGCTTGCAGGATGATGCTGGAACATGCAAGTTGGTGGAGGTCATGGGATGATGCGTGAAGCTCGCAGGGAGGCGCTGGAGCTCGCAGGGAGGCGCTGGAGCGTGCGGGATGGTGGGGCTGGCAGGGCGATGCCAGAGTTTGCAGGATGATGCCAAATCGCCCAGGGAGGTGCCGGAGCTCACAGGGTGACGCCTGGGGCTCGCAGGGCGATGCTGGAACATGTGGGGTGCTGGAGCTCATGGGATGATGGATGGAGCCCGCAGGGTGGTGCTGGGGTGTGCAGGGAGGCGCTGGAGCTTGCGGGATGATGCTGGAGCTCCCAGGGAGGTGCCGGAGCTCACAGGGTGACGCCTGGGGCTCGCAGGGCAGTGCTGGAACACGCGGGATGCTGCAGCTCAGAGGGTGATGTGTGGACCTCACAGGGCGATGCTGGAGCACGCAGGATACTGGAGCTCGCAGGGGTGGCGCTGGGGTGTTCAGGGTGACGCTGGAGCTCAGGGTGATATCAGCCAGAGGTGACGGGGAGGTGCTGGAGCTTGCGGGATGACGCTCGGAGGGCGCAGGGCGATGCTGGAGCTCGCGGGAGGATGCCGGCGCTCGCAGGGAGTGCTGCGGGGTGCCGCGGGCCGCAGGAGGGTGCTGAGGGCACGGCTGGTCCCCGGGGTGCCCCTGCCCGGGCAGGGGGGGTCCGGCTGGAGCGAGCTGTCGCTGGCGGTGCCGGGTGGCCATCACCCCCCACCCCGTGGGCTCAGGAGGGTCCCCGTCACTCCCCTCGGGGACATCGGCCACAGTCACCCAACCCCCCCGGTGGGGCTGCGTGCCATGGTGTGCGCCTGGCTGGGACGGACCCCCTGTGGCACGTAGGGTCCCCAAAATGGGGGGGGGTGTCCCCGGAGCTGGGGGTGGGCATGCCTGGCCCCCGCGCCAGCGGTGTCGTGGCAGGCTGCCCCGTGCCGCCAGCTCGCCCGCCGGGAGGGGGGGGGTCGCTGGCGGTGGCGGCTAATCCTTGGCACGTTGTGTAACTACCATCTGGCTGCCGGGAGCAGGCGGCGGCTGCTGCTTAATTACACCCTGATTCCGGCTCCTGCTAATGAACTCGAAGCTGC
This sequence comes from Vanellus vanellus, assembly GCF_965231255.1. NCBI lineage: Eukaryota > Metazoa > Chordata > Aves > Charadriiformes > Charadriidae > Vanellus > Vanellus vanellus. The sequence goes on from NC_138906.1 coordinate 553,733, forward strand.
CAGGGGCCGCTGGGCTCCTGGGACCCCCACGGGGAGGGCTGCTCCCGGGGGGGCTTGGGGACAAGGCAGAGGGGAAGCCCCCGTCCCCTCTGCCTTGTCCCCAAGCCCCCCCGGGAGCAGCCCTGCCGCCATCGCTTCTCCCCGGGGACCCCGGCAGCTGGCAGGGGACGGAGCTGCCCCGGTGCATCTGCCTGCGCTCCCCGAGCAGCCCCAAACCCCCCCATCCCCCGTGCTACACGTCTGCTCGCACACGTGAGGGGGGGGAGCCCCCATTTGGGACACCCCCCCCCAGTCCCACTCCCATGGGATGCTCCTGGCCCCGATGCCGGCACTCCTCTGCCGACAGCGCCGAGGGGGGGTTCATCCAGTCCGGGTGCCAGAGCAGCCGCGGGACCCTCGGTGGGGTGGGGGGACCCCATGGCACAGGGCTGTGTGTGTCCCCCTCCCCAAATCCCCCTCCCCACCCCTCGTGCCGCACCGGCTGGCCTTCCCTGTTCCTCTCCGGCGCACTAACGAGCCCAGCATCCTGATTGCCGTGGCTGTGTAATTAATTCCCGTGTCGTGGCGGCTGCTGCACCGAGTCTCGCTCCTTCCCTCCCGCCCGTAACCGCCATCGCCACGCACGGTGACCCATGGACGGGGGGGACGCGGCTGCCATCGCCGGGGCTGGCTGCGCCCCGCGGTGCCGGGGCGGGGGGCTCAGCGGTGCCCCCGGCCATGCTGGGTGCCCTGGGGTGGGAGCACCCATGGGGGATGGGGGGCCCCGCCGAGGCACCCGCTGCCGGGGCTGGACCGGGGGGAGGCCGGGCACCGGTGTGGCGGGATGAGTGCCGGTGTGGCGCAGGGAGCGGGTTGGCGTGAGCGGCCATGGGGCGGCGTGGGGATGGCCGCTGCACTCAGGACCCCGCCAGCGGCTTGTGGGGCAGACCCGGCTCTGGCGCGGTGAGCCACCGGGCCAGCGGCACTGGGGGGGCCGGGGCTTCCTGGCAGTGGCACCGTGAATCATCCGCAGTGACGGCAGCCAAAGGAGCCCGCGCTCCTCAAGGTCACCGTGCTCTCGGGCCCCGGCTAACCGCGCTGCGCCAGCCCGGTGGGGATGGCGATGGGGCCTGGTGTGGCCGGGCCGGTGGCTGGTGCCGGGCGCTGTGGCTGGGGAGGTGCTGCGGCATTGCGGTGGCACGTGGGAGTGCTGGGGACCCCCAGCCTGGCCCCGCAGGGACCCCCGCCCGTGGCGGGACAGCGTGATGCCGGTGCTGGGTGCTGCCGACACCGCACTGGCCGTCACTGACCCACATGGGAGCTGCTGTTGGGCACGGCGTGGCACGTGCCACCGCCTGCCGTGGGTGCAGTGGGGGGCTGAGCCGGGCCCATCCGTGGGGAGCCCCGGCATGGTGGTGGGCGCCCCGCGGTGCTGCCGGCCGGGCTGGGGTGTCCCCGGGAGGTGCTGCGGGCAGGGGGATCGCCGGCTGCTGACGGTGGGTGGGGGGCGCGGGGACGGAGCGGGTCCCACCGAGGCCGCCGTGGGGTGAGGACACTGTGCCCCGCGGTCCCCCCTCCGCCGGGGGGGGGGTGGGCAGAGGCGAGGGGCAGCGCAGTGGGGTCTCGCTGCCAGGGCTGGGCAGTGGCCAGGGACACCGGGAGCCGGCGGTGCCGTGAGTCAGCCCGCGGTGGCCAGGGAGCCCCTGCGGCCAGCTTGTCCCCGTCACCCTCCCCGTCACCGTCCCTGTCCCCGTCCCTGTCACCATCACTGGCCCCGTCCCACGGCAGACGGGGCTGTGCCACCTCCTCCTCGGGGGTCCCTCGGGGGTCCCTCGGGGGTCCCTTGGGGATGGGGGGGGCTGCTGGCAGCCGCGCCGCCGCCTGCGGGGAGCGGTGCCCCCCCACCCCCCCGTGCCTCAGTTTCCCCCGGGGGGGGTGTTCCCGGTCCCTCCCCGCGGCGTGACGGGCCCACGGGGAGTGGCGGAGGCTGAGCCGGGGCGGGGGGGGTGGGGGGGGGGGGGGGAGCGGCACCGGCGGAGGCGGGCGGCGGCGGCGGCGGGAGGGGGGGTGGGATTTGGGGGGGGGGGGCTCGGGGGGGCGCCCGCCCCGCTCCATCTGCCGCCGGCGCGGGGCCGGGGCGGGCCGGGGGGCGGCGGCGGGGGGCGGCGGGGCTCCCCCCGCTGAGCGCGATCATGGCCCCGGCGCGGCGCGACAGCGGCGACCGCCCCGACGGGGACCGCAAGAGCGGCCGCGTCCGCCGCGCCGTCCGCATCTCCAGCCTGGTGGCACAGGAGGTACGGGGGGGGGCCGGGGGGGGGCGAGGGGGGGCTGGGGGGGGGCCGGGGAGAGCGGGGGGGAGCGCCGTGCCCGCCCCGAGCCGCCCCCAGCCCCGACGGTACCGGCTGCCCCGGGCTGCGCCACCCCCAAGCGCCCCCCCCCCCCCGACCCCCGGCGCCCCCTCCGACTACCGGAGCCCCCCCGAACCCCAGCGCCCCCCCCCCCGACCACCGGAGTCAACCCTGACCCCCGGAGCATCCTGCCCCACAGAGCCCCCCCAACCCCGGAGTCCCCGGAGCCCCCCAACTCCTGGGGCCCCCCCGACCCCGAAGCCCCCGGACCCCCCCGACTCCTGGACACCCCCCCTCCAACCTTGACTCCCCTCGACCCCCGGACCGCCCCCACTACCAGAGCCCCCCGTCGACCCGTGGCTCTGCCAGGAGGGATGAGCTGGGGTGGGGGGCAGTGCCGGGGCGGCACCGGGGGTTGGGGCAGGCGGTGGCCGCGCGCCGGGGGCTGCGGGGGGCTGAGCATCCCAGGGGTCAGCGGCTGGTGGGGCCGGAGAGCCGGGAGCCACAGGAGCCGCCGCGCTGGCTGGGCCCCAGCCAAACGCCATGGGTGCCGTGAACCGGGGCGGTGGGGGGCATCGCCCACCCAGGGGCACCGTCCCCCACCCACGGGCACCCTGCCACCCGCCCGTGCCACGGCCGGGCTCGGCACTGCGTCCGGCTGCGCCACAGCGGCTGTTGCGTAGTGCTGGCGGTGGCGGTGGCCGTGGTGAGGGGGTGTTGCCGTGTGGCTGCCCGGCGAGGTGCTGCGGCCGGCGCGGCGTCGGGAGGCTGCGGTGGCTGCCACGTCCCCAGAGCGTGGTCCCCCTGGCTGTCCTGTCCACGCGTGGCTCACGGCGCGGCGGCGGTACCGGGGTGTGGGTCAGCGCCGGGGCCGCTCGGTGTCTGCGTCAGCGGTGGGGGTCGGGTGTTGGGGCGGGCGCGCCGCCCCACGGGGACGTCACCCCGTCACGGGGCTCTGTCACCCCACCCTGCCACCAACGCCGCGGGGTGTCGGTGCTGCCGCCGTGCTGTCGGCAGTGGGGTGCCTGCATCGCCTCCCGGCCCGGGGTGGCCGCCTGTCCCCGGCGTCCATGTCGGGGGGTGCCGAGGGAGCCGCACCGCTGCCGCAGCTCAACGCTGTGAGTACCGGCCACCGCTGACGAGGTGGGGACAGTCGGGCATCGGGGTGTCCCCACTGCCCCAGCGCCTGCCGCGCACACTGCCAGGGCGGCCGGGTGTCTCTGCGGCCGGCTGTGCCGGTGTCATGCTGATAGCCGGTGCCTGCCGCGGTGGAGAGCACATTGGGTGACACCAACACCGGCACTGGTGAGGGTGACAGGGGTGCACCGGATGGTGTTGGGCTGCTGCGGCTGTGGGGCGCCCTTGGCATCGTGGGCCGTGGGGTTTGGTGACAGTCCGGCGTTGGGTGTCCCCGAGCGTGCCGAGTCCCCCATCAGCGCTGGTGTGGGCACTGTGGTGTTTGGTGATGCCGGGGGTCAGTGCGCGGTGGGTGCCGGTGTTCTGGTGGTGGGTGTCCCGGAGGGTGTTGGTGGGGGGTGCCTGGGCGAGTGTTGGGTACCTGCCGGTGCCGGTGCTGGCTGTTTGTGGCTGTTGGATATCTGCTGGTGCCGGTGTGGGTGCCGGTGCTGGGTGTGTGTCAGTGCGGCTGTTGGGGGTCGCTGGGGGTCCGCGCGGGGTGGGGGTCTGCGCTCGGGGCCGGGGTGCTGCTGTGTCGGTGCCCACCTGCTCTCGGGGCCGGGCGGGTTCACCACGGCCACGCGGTGTCACCGCAAGCGCTGGTGTGGTCGCAGGCCTGGCGGTGCTGCTGGGGCGGGGGGCTGCTGGGGCGGGGGACGGGGGGTGTCGGGCGCTGGGTCACGGCAGGGCGCGGGGGCACCCATGCGCCGGGGTGCCGGGGGGGCCCGTGGCCGCGGGTCGCGGTATTTGCGGCAGCGAGGGGGCTGCGGGTGTCTGGGTCACGGCAGGTGCCGCGCCGGGTGTCTGCGGCTGTGCGGGCTGGGTGTCGGGTGCCGGTGTCACCGCGGGTGTCGGCGTACATGTCACCGTGAGCGCGAGGTGCCGCGTGCCTGCGCCGGGGCGGTGTACGTGTCACCGAGTGTCAGCACCGCCGCTATCTGTGTCACGGTGACTGATAGGTGTTGTGTCACCGCCAGCGGTCCCGCTGCCTGTCGGCGTCACCGGGGTGGCATCGTGGCTGGGGGGGGCCGGGATGTCACCACGTGCCAGCCCCGCTGCCGGCGCGTGGCCCGGCCCGAGGGTCTGCGCCGCCCCGGGGGGGTCGGGTGCTGCTGGGACGGGTGAGGGTCTGCCACGGTGCCGGGCGCGCGTGTGGGGAGTCCCCAGTGGCACGGAGGGTGGGGGGCTGTCCCCAGGGCTGGGGGGGACAGGGGACTGTCCCCAAGGCTGGGGGGCACACATGGGGTCCTGGGGGCTGTCCCCATGGTGGGGGGACACACAGGGGGCCCTTGGGGCTGTCCCCAAGGGTGGGGGGACAAGAAGCTGTCCCCAGGGCTGGGGGGGGTCAGGGGCTCCTGGGGGCTGTCCCCATGGTTGGGGGGGACAGGGGGCTGTCCCCAAGGCTGGGGGAGGACGTGGGGCCCTGGGGACTGTCCCCAGGTCTGGGTGGCACAGCGGGAGGGGGGGAGGGGGCTGTCCCCTGCAGTGGTGCAGCAGTGGGGGGTGTCCTGGCTGCTGCCCCCCCCCCCAACACAGCACTTGGGGTGTCCCTGGGCTGACGCAGCTGTGTGACATCTGGGGACAGGACAGGGTGTCGGGGTGCCCCCCCCGCAATGCCGGGGGTCCTCGGCTGTGCCGGGGCTGTGAGGGGTGGGGGCTGGCAGGGGGTGAGGGGGGTGCTGGGGCAGCCCCCTCCCCCCTCGGCCATGCAGCCCCGGGGGTCTGGGGGGCTCCGGGGGCTGCCCCAGGGGCGGGGGGGCTCTGGGGCTGGGAGGGGTCAGGCTGGGGGGGTGTTGGGGTGCTGGGGGGTGTATTTGGGGGGGGACTGCTGGGGGGGTGGATCCGTGGGGGTGATGGGGTTGGGGTGTATGTGTGCGGGGCTGACGGGGGGGCCCTATCCTGCCCCCCGGGACTCGAGGGGGGGCTGGGGGCCGCCGGGGGGGGGCAGCATCCGGCCCTGCCGGCCTCCTGCCCGCGCTGCCCGCGCTGCAGGCAGGGATTTGTCCCAATTTGGCGCGGCAGCTGGGTTAATTTTAGAGGCAGGAGCCGGCTGGTTGCCGGAGCCGCCCCCCCCCGCCCCCCCAACCCCCCCCGTCTCCCCCCCCCTTGCTGCCCCCTCCCCCCCGTCCCGGCTAAAAATGGAGCTGCGCCGGCCGCGCCGCAGCTTAAAGGGGCAGCCGGGAGGGGGTGCGCGGCTGGGACCCCCACGGGACCCCCGTCTGCTGCGGGGGGTGCTGGAGCCCGGGGGGGGCTCTGCCCCGCCGTACCCGTGCCCCCGCCGTACCCCGACCCCCTGTGTCCCCCTGGGACCCCCAACCCCGTGTCCTGCAGCGTCCTCACCCCCTGTGTCATGTGTCCCCCCCGGTACCCCGACCCCCCGTGTCCCCACGGTACCCGTGACCTCATGTGCCCCCGTGGCAGCGTGACCCCGCATGACCCCGCAGCAGCGGGAGCCCTGTGGCACCCGTCACCCCCTCCCTGGGGGTGGCACGTTTGGGCCGTGCCGGGGGTGCTCGCTCAGGGGGGTGCGGACGCCCCCCTCCCCGTGCCGGCACCCCCGGGACCACCCACCACCCGTGCCACGTGCGTGGCCTCGTCCCTCCCCGTCACGCGGCTGTGGGACGCGGGCGGCAGCGGGAAACCCCTGCGCGTGGGCGGCAGCGGGTGAGTCAGGGCCAGCGGGAACCGCGGTGCCTCCCCGGCACCGGCACCGGCACCACACGTCCCCGGCACTGCCGCCGCATCGGCATGGCTGTTCCCACAGCACTGCGCCGCTTCCCCGGGCTCTGCCCCGGGCATGGCACGCAGCCCACGCGGCCACCGGGGCCGGTGGCACCTGGGGATGGGGGCGACGGGGGCCGTGCGTCCCCCCGGGGGGTGTCCCCTGCTGCCCCGCGTCCCCGGGCACAACCTGCGGCTGCACCGGGGTCCCCGCCGCGGGGGGCAGCGGGTCACGCCAAGCCCTCCGGCGTGCCGCGCCGTGCCATGCCGGGCGCCCCGCGTGTCGGAGGGGTTAAGGGGCGGGCGGGGGGGGCAGCCCTGGCAGTGGCGGCGGCAGCGGGGCAGGCTGGGAAAAATTTCCGCCCCAATAATTTTCCTCTCGGCTGCCGGTGGTGCGTGGCTGCCGCCCGCCGCCGCCGCTCTCGCCGCCCGCCGCCGCCAACCCGCCGAGGGGTGCCCGGCTGCCGCGCTCGGCCAGGCCGCAGCGGCGTCGCCTGCCGACGGGATGGCCGCGGGCTGCGCCGGCGAGGGTCCCGGTGCCCGGTGCCCACGGGGCAGCCGGCGGGCGGGCGGTGGGGGGTGAGTGCTGCCGGCGAGCCATGGGCCGTGCCGGGCCGTGAGGATGCTGGCGTCGCTCCTGCAGCTGCTCCAGGAGGTGCCGGGTCCCCGGGCCGCAGCAGGACCCATGCCCGGCATCTCCCTCTGTGGCACCTGCCTGTGCCTTGACGGCGACACCGCGCGTGCCGCGGGCCAGAGCCAGGAGGAGAAGGTACCGGTACCGCCGCGCGCCGTCGCCCCGTCCCTGTGCCCGGGAGGGTCCGGGCACCGTGGCCACCCCGGGGGAGCCGTGTCCTGGCCACGGGTGGGCTCGGGCTCCATCCGCCCTGGTTGCCGCCGGCTCTGGGTTTGGGGGGGTTACGTAGAGCCGCCCCGCGCTCGGCCCCCGGGGCTGGGGGCTGGATGGGGCCCAGGGGGGTTTGGCGGGTCAGAGCTGTGCCACCGCCGTGGCGGTGCGGGGGCACGTGGTGGCCGGGAGCGGGGGCAGCGCGGGGGGGACCCCCAGGGACCCCCCCAGAGATACCCCAGGGACCCCCGGGGTGGTGTGCGCAGGCTGTGCCCCCTGGGCCGGGCAGGGCTGCGCTGGGGGTCTGGTGGCGCCGTGATATGGCGTTGCCATCGCCCCGGCTCCCCTCCCTGCCCTCGGCTACCCGCTGGAGGTGGCCAGTGGCCACCAGCCCTGAGGCTACCAGAGCCCCGCAGCCACTGGGCACCGGGGGGGGGGCCGGTGCTGCCCACCCTGGCTCTGCCCTCTCCCCGCCGCAGGCCCCCTCTGCCCCACGGCGCCCCGGTGCCCGCTGCCTATTTATAGCCACTGCCCCCCGTCCCGCGGCCGGCACACGTAATCCCGGTGCCCAGGACGGACGGGCACATCTGCGGTGCCCCCCCGGCCCCCGCCCCCCGGCTGCGTGTGCGTGTCGACATACGTGTGTGTGTGTGCGCACACGTGTGCGCAGGGAACGGGGGGGGCAGCGGCCCTGGGGGATGCAGGCGGATGGGGTCTGGGGGGGCAGTGCCGGGGGCAGGGAGGGGGCCGGGGGGGCTGGGGGTGTCTGTGCCCCCCGTATGTAAACGTGCCATGCAGCGTTTGGGTGCCAGCCCTCATCTCCACGGGCACTGCGGGGGGACGGGGCGGCTTCCAGCAGGCACAGTGCCGCCGGGGCTGGGGGAGCGCCCAATGCCCCCACTGCCCTCAGTGCCCCCACTGCCCCCACTGCTCCCGCTGCCCCCACTGCCCCCACTGCCCCCGCTACCCCCCCGCTGCCCCCACTGCCCCCACTTCACCCACTGCCCCCACTGCTCCCACTGCCCCCACTGCCCCCGCTACCCCCCCGCTGCCCCCACTGCCCCCACTTCACCCACTGCCCCCACTGCTCCCACTGCCCCCACTGCCCCCGCTACCCCCCCGCTGCCCCCACTGCCCCCACTTCACCCACTGCCCCCACTGCTCCCACTGCCCCCACTGCCCCCACTACCCCCCCGCTGCCCCCGCTGCCCCCACTGCTCCCACTGCCCCCACTGCCCCCACTACCCCCCCGCTGCCCCCGCTGCCCCCACTGCCCCCACTACCCTCCCACTGCCCCCACTTCACCCACTGCCCCCACTGCTCCCACTGCCCCCGCTGCCCCCACTACCCCCCCGCTGCCCCCGCTGCCCCCACTGCTCCCGCCACCCCCGCTGCCCCCGCTGCCCCCACTGCCCCCACTACCCTCCCACTGCTCCCACTGCTCCCACTGCCCCCACTGCCCCCGCTGCCCCCACTGCCCCCACTACCCTCCCACTGCTCCCACTGCTCCCACTGCTCCCACTGCTCCCGCTGCCCCCACTGCCCCCACGGCTCCCGCTGCCCCCACTGCCCCCACTGCTCCCGCCACCCCCACTGCCCCCACTACCCCCCCGCTGCCCCCACTGCCCCCGCCGCCCCCGCCGCCCCCGCTGCCCCCACTGCCCCCACTGCCCCCGCTGCTCCCGCTGCCCCCACTGCTCCCTCCTCCCCCCCCACTGCTCCCACTGCCTTCATTTCCCCCCCTACCCCCTACTCCTGCCGCCCCCGCTGCCCCCGCCGCCCCGGGATGCTGGGGGTCGGGGTCTCACCCCCCCGGGGGTGCAGTGCTGACCCCCCGCCCCCCGCAGGTGCTGTCGCTGGGCGCCGACGTCCTGCCGGAGTACAAGCTGCAGGCGCCGCGCATCCACAAATGGACCATCCTGCACTACAGCCCCTTCAAGGCGGTGTGGGACTGGCTCATCCTGCTGCTGGTCATCTACACCGCCATCTTCACCCCCTACTCGGCCGCCTTCCTGCTCAACGACCAGGAGGAGGCCCAGCGCCACAACTGCGGCTACTCCTGCAGCCCCCTCAACGTGGTGGACCTCATCGTGGACATCATGTTCATCATCGACATCCTCATCAACTTCCGCACCACCTACGTCAACTCCAACGAGGAGGTGGTCAGCCACCCCGCCAAGATCGCCATCCACTACTTCAAGGGCTGGTTCCTCATCGACATGGTCGCCGCCATCCCCTTCGACCTGCTCATCTTCGGCTCCGGCTCTGAGGAGGTACCTGCCGCGGTGCCGCGGTGCCGCGCCGGCACCATCTGTGCCGTGCCCTGGCTGGGCTGGGCGCTGTTTCAGCGCCGGGCCCTCCCATGGGGTGATGCTTGGGGGTCCCCCGTGTACCCTCTGGTCAGGGCTGGGTGCCCACGGTGCCGGGGTGGTGGGCGCTGTCCCCTGGGTGCCAGGTCCTCCCGTGGGGTGATGCCGGGGGGGTCCCACACATGCCCCCAGGCTGGAGCTGGGTGCCCACGGTGCCACGGTGGGTGCTGGGGTGGTGGGTGCTGTCCCCTGGGTGCCGGGTCCTCGCTTAGGGTGATGCCTGGGGGTCCCACATGCGTCTCCCACCGTGTGCCGGGGTGGTGGGTGCTGTCCCCTGGGTGCGTGGGGTGATGCCGGGGGGGTCCCACGTGCCTTCCCAGACCGGAGCCAGATGCCCATGGTGCTGTGGTGGGTGCCCACAGTGCCACGGTGGGTGCCGGGGTGGTGGGTGCTGTCCCCTGGGTGCCAGGTCCTCCCGTGGGGTGATGCCGGGGGGGTCCCACGTGTGCCCCCAGGCTGGAGCTGGGTGCCCACGGTGCCACGGCGGGTGCCGGGTCCTCCCACGGGGTGATGCCGGGGGTCCCGCAGGGGGCACGAGGGGTTCCCCAGGTTGGGACAGGGACACCCCCCTGCCCTCCCGGGGGGCCGGGTGAGGGTCTCGGCTGTGGCAGCCCCCGGTGACCCCCCCGGCTACCCCCTCGCAGACCACCACGCTGATCGGGCTGCTGAAGACGGCGCGGCTGCTGCGGCTGGTGCGGGTGGCGCGCAAGCTGGACCGGTACTCGGAGTACGGGGCGGCCGTGCTCTTCCTCCTGATGTGCACCTTCGCCCTCATCGCCCACTGGCTGGCCTGCATCTGGTACGCCATCGGCAACGTGGAGGGGCAGCGCATCGGCTGGCTCCACTCCCTGGGCGACCAGATCGGCAAACCCCTCAACGCCAGCAACCCCCTCTACGGCCCCACCATCAAGGACAAGTACGTCACCGCGCTCTACTTCACCTTCAGCAGCCTCACCAGCGTCGGCTTCGGCAACGTCTCCCCCAACACCAACTCCGAGAAGATCTTCTCCATCTGCGTCATGCTCATCGGCTGTGAGTGCCGCCCGCGCGGGACGGGGGTGCGCGTGAGCCTGTGTGTGCGTGTGTGCGTGCGTGTGAGTCTGCGTGTGCGTGCGAGAGTCTGCGTGAGAGTCTGCGTGTGTGTGCGACTGCACGTGTGTGTGTGTGGACGTGCATGTGTGTGTGTGAGTCTGTGTGTGTGCCTGTGAGTCTGCACGTGTGTGTGTGGACGTGCATGTGTGTGTGAGTCTGTGTGTGTGTGTGTGAGTCTGCACGTGTGTGTGAGTCTGTGCATGCGTGTGTGAGTGTGTGTGAGTCTGTGTGTGTGACTGCATGTGTGTGTGTGTCTGTGTGTGTGTGCCTGTGAGTCTGCACGTGTGCGTGTGTGTGAAAGTCTGTGCACATGTGTGTGACTACACGTGTGTGTATGGACGTGCATGTGTGTGTGTGAGTCTGTGCATGTGTGCATGTGTGTGTCTGCATGTGTGTGAGTCTGTGTGTGTGCCTGTGAGTCTGCACGGGGGGGGGAGGAGTCTGCGCACGTGTGTGAGTCTGCACATGTGTGTGTGGACGTGCATGTCTGTGTGTGTCTGCACACATGTGTGTGTGAGTCTGCGTGTGTGCGTGCGTGTGAGTCTGCATGCATGTGTGTCTGTGTGTGTGAGTCTGTGCATGCGTGTGTGAGTGCGTGTGAGTCTGCGTGTGTGTGACTGCACGTGTGTGTGTGTACGTGCATGTGTGTGTGAGTCTCTGTGTGTGTGTGAGTCTGTGCGTGTGTGCACGTGTGATTCTGTGTGTGTGTGTCTGCATGTGTGCGTGTGAGTCTGCGTGTGCGCGTGTGTGAGTCTGTGTGTGTCTGGACGTGCATGTCTGTGTATGTGTGAGTCTGCACGTGTGCACGTGTGGACATGCATGTGTGTGAATGTGTGTGTGTGTATGTGTGAGTCTGTGGGTGTGTGTGAGAGAGTGCATTTGTGTGTGGACATGCACGTGTGTGTGCGAGTCTGCATGTGTGTGTGTGAGTATGTGTATGTGTGGATGTGCACACGTGTGTGAGTCTGCACCTGTGTGGACGTGCATGTGTGAGTCTGCGTGTGTGGGGGATAGTCTGCATGTGTGTGTGTGGATGTGCACGTGGGGGGGGGGGGATGTGCAGGTGTGTGAGTCTGCGTGTGTGTGCATGTGTGAGTATGCGTATGTGGATGTGCACATGTGTGTGAGTGCGTGTGTGCCTGTGTGTGCATGGACACGCACGTGTGTGTTTGAGTCTGCGTGTGTGTGAGCACATGTCTATGGGCACGTCTGTGTAAGCCCGTGTGTAAGCGTCCACCTGCGTGTGGGCGTGCATGCGTGTGAGCCTGTGTGTGTGAGCACACGTGTGTATCTGCATGAGTGTGTGTGCATGTGCATGTGGGGGTGTGCATGTGTGTGAGCACACACGTGTGTGTGAGCGTGCATGTATGCCGCTGGGCACAAACATGTGTTTGCTGGCCTGCATGTGTGTGCCCGGGGGCGTGCGTGTGTGTGAGCGCACAAGTGTGTGCATATGTGCATGTGTATGTGACCCTGTGTGGGGGTGCGTGTGTGAGTGTGTGTGCGCATGTGTAAGTGTGTGTATGTGTGAGCGTGTGTATGTGTGTGTCCAAGCATGTGTGTGTGTAAGCATGGATGTGCGTGCATGTGCGTGTGTGTGCATGTGTGTTTGTGAGCCTGCGTGTGTGTGTGCGTGCATGGGCACGTGTGAGCGTGTGTGAGTGTGTGAGTGTGCAGGCACGCATGTGAGTGTGCGTGTGTACGTGTGCACACATGACCAAGCACACACGTGTGTGCCCGCACCACTGTGCCTCTGCACACGCGTGTGCACACGTGTGTGTGCAGGGGAGCGGGTCCGTGACTGGCTCTGCGTGTGCACGTCCCGCTGTGCTCCTGCCGGCGCGTGCGCGGGGCGCAGGTGAGTGTGTGTGCGCGAGGGGGGACACGAGGGGACGGGGGTGCTGGGGGGGGTGTGTGTGTGCTCACACGCGTGTGCGGCGCTGCCCGGGGCGGTGGGGGAGCGGTGCCGGGGCCCCCCCTGACGCCGCCGGGGCCGCCGCAGCCCTCATGTACGCCAGCATCTTCGGCAACGTGTCGGCCATCATCCAGCGCCTGTACTCGGGCACCGCGCGCTACCACACCCAGATGCTGCGCGTCCGCGAGTTCATCCGCTTCCACCAGATCCCCAACCCCCTGCGCCAGCGCCTGGAGGAGTACTTCCAGCACGCCTGGTCCTACACCAACGGCATCGACATGAACGCGGTGAGCGCCCCGCGCCTGGGGAAGGGCTCGGGGAGGGACCCTAACGCCCCCCCAGTCCCCCCCTGCCCCGGGCAGGGCCCCCTCCCCCCAGCCCAGGGTGCTCCCAGCCCCGTCCAACCTGACCTTGACCACCTCCAGGGATGGGGCAGCCACAGCTTCTCGGGGCACCCTGCGCCGGGGGCTCAGCGCCCGCACGGCAGATCTCATCTCAATCTCCCCTCTGTCAGTGCCAAACCATTCCCCCTCGTCCCACGGCTGCCCCCCCTGACCCAGAGTCCCCCCCCAGCTCTCCCGAAGCCCCTTTAGGCACTGGAAGGGGCTCTCAGGTCTCCCCAGAGCCTTCTCTTCTCCAGGCTGAACCCCCCCACCTCTCCCAGCCTGTCCTCCCAGCAGAGGGGCTCCAGCCCTCCCAGCAGCTCCGGGGCCTCCTCTGGCCCCGCTCCACCAGCTCCATGTCTCTCCTGCGCTGAGGCCCCCGAGCTGGAGGCAGCACTGGGGGGGGTCTCCCCAGAGCAGAGCAGAGCGCAGCAGAGGGGCACAATCCCCCCCTGGCCCTGCTGGCCACGCTGCGGGGGATGCAGCCCGGGGTGCCGGGGGCTCGCTGGGCTCCAGCGCACGCTGCCGGCTCATAGAACCATGGCCAGCCTTCCCCCCCCAGTACCCCCAAGACCCTCTCGGCAGGGCTGCTCTCCGTCCCTCCATCCCCCGCCTGGATGGCACCGGGGCTTTACCGCACCCCCGTGCAGGACCCCGCGCTTGGCCTTGTTGAACCTGATGAGGTTGGCATGCGCCCCCCTCTCCAGCCCATCCAGGTCCCTCTGGATGCCATCCCCTCCCTGCGGCGTATCAACCGCTCCACCCAGCCCAGTGCCATCCACGAATGCCGCGTCCTCCCCGGTTTCCCCCCCATGACCCCCCGTGTCCCGCAGGTGCTGAAGGGTTTCCCCGAGTGCCTGCAGGCCGACATCTGCCTGCACCTGAACCGCAGCCTGCTGCAGAACTGCAAGCCCTTCAAGGGGGCCACCAAGGGCTGCCTGCGCGCCCTGGCCATGAAGTTCAAGACCACACACGCCCCCCCCGGGGACACGCTGGTGCACGCCGGGGACGTCCTCACCGCCCTCTACTTCATCTCCCGCGGCTCCATCGAGATCCTGCGCGGCGACGTGGTGGTGGCCATCCTGGGTGAGCCCCCGGGGGACCCAGCGCCGGGGCAGGGTTGTCCCTGCCGTGTCCCATGGGCTGATGTCCCCCCACCCCGGTGCTTCTCCCCCTCTCAGGGAAGAACGACATCTTCGGGGAGCCGCTGAACCTCTACGCGCGGCCGGGGAAGTCCAACGCGGACGTGCGGGCGCTGACCTACTGCGACCTGCACAAGATCCACCGCGAGGACCTGCTGGAGGTGCTGGACATGTACCCCGAGTTCTCCGACCACTTCTGGTCCAGCCTGGAGATCACCTTCAACCTGCGCGATGTGAGGGGCTGCGGGGGCGGGGGGGGGCACACAGGCTGGGTCACTTCTATACCGAGCGTGGCCTCTATGGTGGGGAATATTCTATTGGCTGTTCCGTTGTCTGTCCATGCTCCTTCTCAGCTTCTGTGGGAAGCTGAAGAGAGTCCTTGAAAAGTATAAACATCGCTTAGCAACAATTAAAAAACAGTATGCATTGTTGACACTCCTTTCACAGCAATAGCTAGAAAGAAAATTAACTCTGTCCCAGCTGAAACCAGGACAGGGGGGACGGATTGCGGGGGAGCACCCATCCTGCTGAGCACGGGGGGGGGTCCTGAGCAAACTGGGGGTGCTGGCGTGGGGGATGCTCAGGGATGGGGGATGGTCACCCCAGGGTGCCCCCAGCATCGCCCGGCTGGTGGGGGACACCGCACCAAAAGCCCCCCAGCGTTGCCCCCCAGCACAGCTCCCCGCTGCCCCAGTCCCTGCTGGCGTGGGGTGGGGGGGGGTCTGGCAGCCCCCCCAGTCTCACCCCCCCCTCTCCCCGCAGACCAACATGATCCCCGGCTCCCCGGGCAGCGACGAACTCGACAGCGGCTTCAACCGCCTGCGAAAGCGCAAGCTCTCCTTCCGCCGGCGCACAGAGAAAGGTGGGTCTGGGGGCGGGGGGGGGGGGTGTCCGGGCCCTGAGGGGCCGCCGTGACCCAGCGCCTGTCCCCCCCCCAGACGCCGCCAACGCCGGGGAGCTGCGGAGCGGGCAGAAGGCGCTACGGGCGGGCAGGAGCTGCCAGGCGCCAGGGGCCCCGCGGGGGCCGGCCGAGTGGGAGCCCTGCCATTCCAGCTCCCCCTCCAGCTCCCCCTCCAGCGACGAGGATGAGCCCCCCGCGGCCGGGCCGGGGGCCACCGCGCTCTCCCCCTTCCGCAGCGCCCGCCCGGGCAGCGAGGCGCCCGCGCCCGCCGAGGCCGAGGAGCACAAAGGCAGCGACATGTGCAACCCCCTCTCAGGTGGGGATGGGGACGAGGGGGCTCGGGGTGGGCTGGGGGGTCCCTCCCGTTCCTCCCCTCCCTGCTCAGGGTTCAGCAGCCCCCCCGGCAGCTCCCGAACCCCCATCCCCATCCCTGCCCTGCGCCTTCCCCTGCAGCCTCTGCCCTGCACTCCCTCTGCTGTTGTGTCCCCGCAATGTGTTTGGGGGGGGCCTCTGTGCCAGCTGGGGTGCATCCCACTGCACCCCTCTCCGTCCCTCTCCATCCCTCTCCATCCCTCTCCATCCCTGCTCCATGCTCTATACCTGCCGGGATGCACTGCAGTGCATCCCTCTGGATCGCTCTGCACCCCTGCTCTGTGCCAGCTGGGATACATCCCTGCTCCGTGCTCTGTGCTGGCTGGGATGCACCCCTCTGCATCCCTGCACTGTTCCTTCTGGGGTGCATCCCTCTGCATCCCACTGCATCCCTGCTCCCTGCTCTGTGCCTGCTGGAGTGTATCCTCCTTTGCATCCCTGCTCCATGCTCTGTGCTGTCTGGGATGCGTCCCTCTGCATCCCTCTGCATCCCTGCTCTGTTCCTGCTGGGATGCATCTTTGATCCATGCTCTTTGCTGGCTGGGATGCATCACTCTGCATCCCTGCTCTGTTCACGCTAGAATGCATCCCTCCTCCCTGTTCTGCTCCTGCTGGGATGCATCCCTCTGCATCCCTGAGCTGTTCCTTCTAGGATGCACCCTTCTGCATCCTTCTGCATCCCTGCTCCCTGCTCTGTGCCTGCTGGGGTGTATCCTCCTTTGCATCCCTGCTCCATGCCCTGCTCCTGCTGGGATACATCCCTCTGCATCACTGCATCCCTGCTCTGTGCCAGCTGGGATGCGTCCCTGCTCCATGCTCTGTGCCAGCTGGAATGCATCCCTCTGCATCACTCTGCATCCCTGCTCTGTGCCAGCTGGGATGTGTCCCTGCTCTGTGCTTTGTGCTGGCTGGGATGCACCCCCCTGCACCCCCCTGCACCCCCCTGCACCCCCCTGCATCCCTCTGCATCCCAGCTCTGTGCCGGCTGGGCAGCCCTAAGGTCACTGGTGTTCCCCCCCCCCCCTCCACACCACCACCTTACAGGAGCCTTCTCGGGGGTCTCCAACATCTTCAGCTTCTGGGGGGAGAGCCGGGGGCGGCAGTACCAGGAGCTGCCGCGCTGCACCATCCCGGCTCACGCCGCCCTCAGCATCCCGCTGCCCGCCATGAGCCGCCGCCAGCGCTCCGAGGTGGAGACGCGCCTCGACCTGCTCCAGAAGCAGCTCAACAGGTACCTTTTATTTGGGTTTGGGGGGCTTGGCGGGGGCAGCACGACCCCATGGGAGCCCCCCAATCGCCCCCAAAGGGGGCGATTGGGGGGCTCCCATGGGATCGTGCTGCCTTGCGGTGCGCCGTGCCCTGCGCCCGCCCCGACGCATGTCTGTCCGCAGGCTGGAGACGCGCATGGCCGCCGACATCAGCTCCATCATGCAGCTGCTGCAGCGTCAGGCCGCCCTGGTGCCGCCCGCCTACAGCACCGTGTCGTCCCCCCACCAGCCCCCCGGCCCCCCGTGTCCCCTCCAGCCCGTCCTCCCCATCACCCCCATCCAGCCGCTCTCTCAGGTGAGCCCAGACCCCCAAGTTCGGGGCAGACCCTCTCCTGCGCCCCATCGACCCGTCCTCCGGTCCTACTGTGGGTTGGGGTCACCCCTGAGCCCCCCCAAACTTGGGGTAGCCCCCCTACCGTGCCCCATTGCCCCATCTTCTGGCCCCACTGCGGGTTGGGTTGTCTCCTGAGCCCCCTGGGTTTGGGGTAGACCCCCTTATGTACCCCATCACCCCATCCTCTGGCCCCACTGTGGGTTGGGGTCAACCCTGAGCCCCCCCAAGCTGGGGGCAGCCCCCTCATGTGCCCCATCACCCCGTCCCCAAGCCCCATTGTGGTCTGTGAGCTCCCCCCCCCAAGCTTGGGACAGACCCCTCCCATGCCCCATCACCCCCTCCTCCAGACCCACTGCGGGTCGGGGTCACCCCTGAGCCCCCCAGGTTTGGGGCAGCCCCTCTGCCATGCCCCATCACCCCATCCTCCAGCTCACGGTGTGTTTGGGTCACTCCTGAGCGCCTCTCCCCCCACCCCCAAGCTTGGGGCCACCCCCTCACGTGCCCCATCACCCCCTCCTCTGGCCCTACTGCTGGTTGGGGTCACCCCTGAGCCCCCCGGGCTGGGGGCAGCCCCTCCCCAAGTGCTTCATCACCCCGTTCCCCAGCCCCACTGCGGGTTGTGAGCCCCCTAAATTTGGGGGACACCCCTCCTGTGCCCCATCACCCCATCCTCTGGCCCCACTGTGGACTGGGGTCACCCCTGAGCCCCCCAAGTTTGGGCCAGACCCCACCTCCCATACCCCATGGCCCCGTCCCCAAGTCCCACTGCGGGTGGGGTCACCCCTGAGCCCCCAACCTTGGGGCAGCCCCCCCGCCATGCCCCACGGCCCCAGCCCCACTGTCCAGCGGTGCAGTCAGGAGCTGCGTGGCACCATGAGCCCCCTCGCCCGTGCCCGGCGTGGTGGTGACGCCGGCCGCCCTCGCTCCCGCAGGTTCCCAGCTACCCGCTGCCGCTGGAGCTGCGGCGTGCCCCGGACCCCCGCGCCGAGCCGCCCCCGCCGCCGGACGTGGTGCTGCTGGTGGAGCCGGCGGCCGCCCCGCCGCGACGCCTCTCCCTGCCCGGACAGCTGCCCGCCGCGCCGGACACACAGACCCTCCATAGACACTGCTCCGACCCCGGCAGTTAATGGGCAGGGCAGGGACGGGGCCGGGACCCCCGGCGCCACGGGACGCGGGACCCCCGTCCCCAGGACGCTGGCGGGGCCGGTGGGCTCCAGGCCGCCGTCCCCCACGGACAATCCCTCCGGCCGCCGGCAGCCTGCGGGGTGGGGGGAAGCGGCGGGAGCCCCCCCGGCGCCCCCACCCACGTTAGCTGGCCTAACCCGGGGGGCCGAGCCCCCCACCGCCGCGCCGGCGCGTCCAGGGCTCGGCTGGCAGGACTGTCGGACGCGTGCTGCTCTTCGCATCCCCTTCCTCCTCCTCCTCCTCCTCCTCCTCCTCCTCCCTGTAGTGCCGCAGCCCCTTCCCCAGCGCTGCCCCGCGGCCGGAGCCCCCCCTCCCCCGGGGACACCGGGGCCGGCAGCGCGGTGGGGGGGAGCGTGGGGAGGAGGTGCCGTGAGGGGTGTGCACGCGTGTGTGTGCGTGTGTCACGCGTGTTTCCACGTGCCGCGGGTCCGCCTGCCTGCGCTCGCCCTGTGTGTGTGTGTGTGTGCGCACGCACGTGTGTGTGCGTGCGTGTGTGTACTCGTGTCCAGCGCCCCGGGACGCCGTGTGTGTCATGGGGTGGGGACTGTTTGGGGGTTCCCACTGTGCCGGGACACCCGTGCTGCTCTGGCGGGACAGACGGACAGACAGACTGTTCCCCTGCGTACGTGTGTGTGTGTGTATGTCCGTGCTTCCCACCCGCCGTGGCACACGTGTGCACGCACCGGCATGGCCGCACCGGTGTGTGCTAAGCAGCGGCGGTGCGTGGCGGGCGCACGGCCCCCCCCCTTCAAGCCGTGTCCCCGTCCTTGTCCCGGCGGTGATGGCCGTGCCAGCCGGGACGTCCGTGTGCCCGTGGGGCAGCGCTGTGTGGCGGGGGGGGGGGTGCCCCCTCCCCACGCCTGCTGCACCCCCCCCGGCTCCCCCGCGCCCCCTCCAGCTGGGGACAGGGGGGTGCAGCCCCCCGGCATCGTCCCAGCCCGCGGTGCCAGAGGGAGGGGGACGCCCCGGTGGGGCCGGGGAGGGGGGGGCCGTGGGGCTGCTGCCCTCCGCTCGCCCACCCACCCGCTCGCCCGCCCGCCGGCTCCTGGTAGCGTGTGCCGTGTTCGTGCCGTCCCGTAGCCGTTTCACACAGCCCTGCATGTCGCCTTCCGCGGTAGGTGTCCCCCCCGTCCCTGTCCCTGTCCCTGTCCCTGTCCCCGTCCTGTCCCCCCCCCAATAAACCGGACAGACACCCCGGCTCTGTGTGCGGCTGCGCTGCGGGACGGGGGCCACGCCAGAGCGGTGCCACCGCAGCGGCTCCTGGGGACGGTGCCACGGGGAGGGGGACAGGGAAGGGACATGGGGGGCGACGCGGCAGCCCCGGGGGTGCGAAGGGAGGGGAAAAGGGAGGGGGGCAGCCTTGAGTGGTGGCGTTAATTAAATATTGCGGTAGTGATCTGCAGTGTGCGCGGCGGTGCCGGGGCAGAGACGTGGCCGGAGGCGGTGGCATTGTCTTTACTGAGCCCGGGACACGGCCCGGCGCACCACGGCGCGGCCCGCGGCTCAGTGCCACCACGGCCCCCCCTGTCCCCCCTGGCACAGCGCGGTGCCCGGTGTCACTCCTGCCGGTAGGTGCCATTGTAGGCGAAGGGCGCCGGGGCGACGCAGGGGCCGGGGCTGGCCGGCGTCCAGCGCTGGATCTCCAGCCGGGAGAAGGTGGGGGGGTCCAGCGGCCGCACGATGACGGGGCTGCGCGAGGCCACCGAGGGGTCCTCGTCGAAGAAGTTGAAGGGGCGCAGGAAGAAGCCGACGGCGTTGCCCGGGGTGGCCGTGTTGGGGATGTCCTCGGCGTGCGGCACGTGCAGGAAGCCCACGGTCACCCACGCCACCAGGTCCTGCGTGCGGAGGGACAGCGGCCGTCGGCAGGGCACGCGGCACGGTGGAACCACCAGCACCGGCGGGGCCATGCCCGCCCCTGGCTGCCACCGCCCCCGCCGCCCCGTGTCCCCGAGCTGTCACCTGGTCCTCGATGGTCTCGTTGTTGCGGATGAAGCCCTCGAAGCTGACCAGGGGCTCCCAGGGGTTGTTCTGGGCGTAGATGCTGCTGCTGCTGAACTCGTTCTCGTGGTGCCGCGTCACCGCCAGGTGGTACCTGCGAGCGACGGGGGCAGGATCAGGCCCACCGCCGGCGGCAGGGAGCAGAGCCCCCCCCGCGTGGGTGCCGTGGTGGGGGGGACCCCCATCTCCCACCCCCTGCCCGGCTCCCCCCCGGCTCTGCTGCCTGCTGCCCACCCACGCCGGGGGGACACGGGGCTGGCGGCAGGACCCCGGGGGGGTCCCCAGCTCCAGGGGGGCTCAGCGCGGTGGTCTGCACTTGGTGAGGCCACTGGCCATGTCCCCGCTGTGCCAGGTTTGGGGGGTCAGCATCCCCCTCCGCCGGGACCCCGGTGCCACCGCCTGCTCCGGGGCGCCGTGGGGGGGTCTCTCTGGGGGTCTCTCCTGGCTGTGACCGCGACGGGCTCAGCGCGCAGAGGGGCTGCTGGCATGGGGACGAGGAGCCGAGGGCGCGAGGTGCCACCAGCAGAAGGTCCCCGTGCCGGGACCATGGCGGTTGGGTGATGCTCGGCACACGGAGAGCGGTGCCGGCCGTGCCGGAGCCCACTGGGGATGGTGGGAACCGCATCCCGGTGCTGCGGGGACCACCCCCCGTACCCCACCTGCCCCAGGAGACGCCCTTCTCCTCCTGCCAGCCGCGCGGCAGCACCGGCCCGGCGTGGGAGCTGTGCTGGATGCGGTAGCTGCGCGGGTGGCCCCAGCGGTTGCGGCGGTGCGGGTTGTAGAAGAGCAGGTAGCGCGGCAGCGCCTTGCCGAAGGGGAAGGCGGCCTGGCGCTCGCTGCGGCGGGGCTGCCGGTACAGCCAGGGCTGCACCACGCGGGCGCCGGGGCTCCAGGGGTTGGAGATGTTCTCGAAGCGCACGTCCATCGTCTCGAAGCTGTTGCCGGTGCCTGCAAGCAGAGGGGCCGTCAGCGGGCAGCGGGCGCACCGGCGTCCCACCGACGGCGCGGGGCTGGGACCTGTCACCCTGGGAGGGGGGGGTCATCTTCAGGGGGCGCGGGCGGTGGCCAGATGGGGCTCCCGAGCCTTGGAGCTCCACGTGGGGTCCGGTCCCACCTCCCAGCGCCCCCCCCGAAGGCGGGGGCCGCACCTGCGATGTCCAGGTCCACCTTGTAGTGCACCAGGTGGGTGTGGAGGTTGCCCAGGACGTGGCTGTGGACGCGGCTGCCGTAGCGCCGGCCCTGCGGTGTGTAGAAGGTGGCGTGGATGAAGCCGGTGGCGTGGACCTTGGCCTCCATGACGCCGTTGGGGTAGAGGAGGAAGTCCCAGATGTAGTCGTAGTTGTAGACGGTGGAGGTGGTGCGCAGGACCAGCGCCTGCCCCTCCAGCCCGGCGTAGAAGTGGAACCCCCCCTGGAAGTCGCTGTCGAAGTGGCGGCGGAGTGGGACGCCGGTGGGCAGCTCGAAGACGCAGATGGCGTTGGAGAAGCGCACCGGCCCGTCGGCGTCATAGAGGTGGTGGGCGTCCAGGTAGGTGGCCACCTCGGGGCAGTCGATGCCGCGGGCCAGCTCGTAGGTGACGGAGCCCATGCCCCAGCCGGCGTCCATGTACTTGGTCTGCATGGCGGCCGGCGTGTGGCCCCCGTAGAAGGCGATGGCCTCCTGCACGCTCACCTCGTAGGCCAGGCGCTCCCCGTTGAAGCGCAGGTCGAAGAGCTGGAGGCCGGCGGAGGAGCGCAGGCGGAACGCCAGGCTCCAGCCCCCGTACTCCAGCCGGTTGCCCCGCAGCCGGTACCGCCGGCCCTGGGGCTCGCACACCTTGGCCCCGTGCACCTCGGTGGGGGTGCCGGTGGCGAAGCTCCCGCGGGGCTCGTAGCTGGAGAAGAGCTGCCGGGACGGGGGCTCTTCCAGGTGGGCCACCGCCAGCGTCCCCCGCTCGTAGCGCTCGGCCAGCTCCCGCGGGCTGGAGAAGTACTGCCCGTTGTACCAGAGCTGCTGCACCGCCCAGCGCCGCGGGTCGGGGTCCCGGTGGTCCACCAGCACCTCCAGCCCCACCGGGTGCAGGAAGAAGCCCTCCACGAAGCGCTGCAGCACCAGCCAGCTGCGGCGCTCGCCGGGCGCCAGCCCCCGCGGGGCGATGTCCGAGAAGGTCAGGCAGCGCCGGGAGCAGTTGTGGAACCAGAAGCCGGTGGAGTCGCGCAGCAGCCGGTACAGCGGCTCCGTCGCCTCCGCCAGCGTGCGGTGCAGCAGCTCGTACTCCAGCTGCGTCATGGGCCGGGCGGCGAAGGGGATGGCGCGGCCGCCCTTGAAGCGCAGCGGCCGGTAGAAGCTCGGCCGGGGCAGGGGTCCCACGGCAAATTCGGTGACATTGGGCTCCGCTTGCCCCCCGAAGAAGACGACGGCCCGAGCCTGGCGCCGGGGCCAGGGGCCGCCCTGGTCCAGGTAGCGCAGGGCCACCTCCTTCTTGGGGGGCAGCAGCTCCACCAGGAAGAGGGTGTTCTTGGCCAGGGGACCCCCGCGGCTCGGGGACAGCCCCAGCTCCGGGCGGCTCATGAGGAAGGTCCGCACGGCACGCAGCTCCGCCGCAGACAGGTCGGCGAAGATGGAAGCCTCGTCCGGAGGGGACGCGGTGGGGCTGGAGCCGGCCACGATGGCCAGCACCCAGGCGAGCCGGAGCAGCCACATCCTCGGGGGGACCTGGGGGCAGAGGGAGCCGTCGGCCGTGGGGCCGTGTCCCTGCCTGCAGCCGGCCGTGACGGACACGGTCCATGGGGACGGGGAAGAACCCATCGCCGCTCTCCGCCGCAGCCATCGGTGTGAGCCTGGCGCTCGCCCCACGGCCCTGCCGCACCGGCACCCCGGTTCGAGGCACACGGGCACCGCAGGGTGACCATGGCACACGCCGTCCCCTCCGGTGCGGCAGGCGGTGCAGCGTGCCGTGCTGTGCCAGATCTCCCGTCCCGGTGGAGCGTGACCCCCCGTTGGGCGCTGAGCCCCATGGCGGGAGGGAGCTGTCGGGGTGTTGGGGGTCCAGCCGCCGGCACAGCCCCCCCCGTACTTGAGGGGTCCCTGCTGCCAGCCAGGCCGCGGGGGGCTCTGCCGGAGCCTGGCTTGGGGGGTGCCCAGTGGTGGTCAGTGGGGGGGGGACACACCAGACGCTGCTCAGGGTGTGATTGCCCCCTCCACCCAGCACCCCCCACCCAGCGCAGTGAGGGGGGGGAGTCTCTGCACCCCCCCAGAGGCAGCTGTCGGACCCCAACCCCGAGCCCAGCACCCCAGTGGGGGGGTCGAGCCGGGCCCCCCCGTGTCCCAGCCCCCCCCTCAAGCAGCAGTCCCCCCTCCCCCTTGCAGTCAGCCCCCCCAAACCCCCTCCTCCCCCCTCCCCTCACCTGCCTGCGCAGCGCTGCCTGCTCTCTGCCCCGGCTCCCCCCCCCCAAACACCCCCGGGGGATGCGACCCACGCACCGTGACAGCCCGCCCCCCCCCCACCCCCCCCCACCGCGGGTTAATGAACACCCGGGGGCCACGCAGGCTCTGTCCCTGTCCCCGTGGCCGCCCGGTCGTTACCCCCCCACCCCCCCCACCACCACACACACCCCCCCCGGCTCCGGGGGCTCCGCTTTTGATGGCTTCGCTGCGATCAAACTCCAGGGACGAGGCGAGATAACCGCAAGAACAAACCCACGCGAGACCACGGACACGCAAAAAGGACGGGGGGGTTGCGGGGGGGGGGCGGGGGAGCGCCGGAGGCGCTCCCCCGCCCCCCCCCGCAGCCCCCCCGTCCCCCAAAATCGCACCCTCCCCCCCCCGTGGGTCATCGCATCTCTGTCCCGCGTGGGAAATGGGGGAGCCCCCAGCCCGGGGGGGAGTTGTGGGGGGGTCCGAGCTCTCCTGGGGGGGAGGAGGAGGAAGAGGAGGAGGTGCCCCCCCCCCCCCCGCACATCGTGTCCCGGCACAGGTTAATGATTAGCGGGGTCAGGCGGGTCCCGCCCCCCCCCCGGGGCTGCCCCTTCCCCCTCGGTGCTGATGTGTCCCGTCCCCCCCCCTCGGGAGGTGACACCCCCCCCCCCCCCGCTGGGGACCCCCATCCCCCGGGGGTGGCACTGCCGGGAGTGGGGCGGGACTTCGTGGGTACCCACTCGTGGCGTTTGCCGATCCCCCCGCGGGGGGGGGGACACGGGGTGCTGGGGGGGGGGGGGAAGGGTGCGCCGGCCATGGGTGTCGGGGCGGTGTCGGGGTTTGGCCGCTCGCTCCCCCCCCCCCGCGGCGGGATGGGGTCCGGGGGGAGAGGAAAAGTGAGGGAAGTCGCGGGTTGAGGTACAGACAGTGTCATAAGTGCAGCAAAAGGCGCCGTCACACCGATCCCATCCCACACCCCACACGGGCCGGGGGGGGTCGGGGGCCGCGGGGGGTCCCCAAGGCCTGGGGGGGGGGTGGGGAGGGGGGAGGCACAACCCCATGGCAACGCCTCCGCCTGTACCTCATACACCCGTCTCCATGGCAACGCAGCCCCTACCCCTCCAGTGCTCTCAGTTACAGCCTGTCTCCATGGCAACGTGTCACTGACACCCCGCATCCCCGTGGCTACCCCCTGTCCCCATGGCAACGCCTGTCCCTACCCTCATCACCATGGCAATGCTTCTACCTACCCCCCCATCACCATGGCAACATGTCCCTGACCCCCCCCCCCCCATCCCCATGGCTACACCCCGTCCCCATGGCAACGCCTGTCCCTGCCCTCCTCACCATGACGACGTGCCCCTGACCCCCCTATCCCCATGGCAACGCCCCCTCCCATACCCTCCCCGTCCCCATGGCACCCTGTCACTGACACCCCATCCCCGTGGCTACCCCCCGTCCCTATGGCAACGCCTCTCCGACCCCCCGTCTCCATGGCAACCCCCGCCCCGCCCCGCCCCGCCCTCCCCTCGCCCTCCCGCCCTGTTCCCCGGCAACGCCTCCCCTTAGCCCCGCCCTCCCGCGGCCACGCCCCCGCGCCTCCGTCACCATAGCAACCGCCACCGCCCCTCGGAGGGCCCGGCAGGGGTCGCGAGGCCGCTGCTCTATGGTCGGCTAGAGCGCCGCTGTCGCCATGGCAACGCGGCCTAGCCGGGAGGACCGGCCCGCAGGCGCGGGGCTCTGCCGTAACCCCCAGGGCCCGGCCGCTGCTCTCCCCTCCCCGGCCGGCTCCGGCCATTCCGGGGCGCTGGAGCCCGGCGGGAACCGCCCCCACCAGCCCGGGCCCCCGCGACCGGGCCCTGCCTTCGGGCGAGGCCCAGCGGGGCCTGGGCGGGCCGAGGCCTCGGGAGGGCCCGGAGACACCTCTGAGGGCGGGGGGGGCGGGGCGGCTTTGCACAGGGACGGGGTCGTGATGGCAGGGTGAAGAACCAGCCCAAGTGAAGCCGGGAACCTCTTCGTGCCTGGATGGAGCCTCGGAGGAGCTGTGCCACATCTGCTGCGCCTGTTCCCCAGCGCTGGTGCGGTTGGAGGCCTGGAGGCTGTGTGCTGTCCTCTGCCTTAGCACGATTACCACGTTATTGTTATCGGGACCGGTGCTGTTTAACGTCTTTGTTGGCGATGAAGAGAGTGGGATGGAGTGCACCCTCGGCAAGTTTGCTGATGACACCAAGCTGTGTGATGTGGGCAATACGCTGGAGGGGAGGGATGCCATCCAGAGGGACCTGGATGGGCTGGAGAGGTGGGCCCAAGCCAACTTCATACGGTTCAACAAGGCCAAGTGCAAGGTCCTGCATGTAGGTGGGGGCAGTCCCAAGCACAAATCCAGGCTGGCTGGGGAATGGATTGAGAGCAGCCCTGAGGAGAAGGACTTGGGGGTATGGGTGGATGAAAAGCTGTCCATGAGCCGGGAATGTGCGCTGGCAGCCCAGCGACCCCCCGGCATCCCGGGCTGCATCCCCCGCAGTGTGGCCAGCAGGGCGAGGGGGGGATTGTGCCCCTCTGCTGCGCTCTGCTCTGGGGAGACCCCCCCGCAGTGCTGCCTCCAGCTCGGGGGCCTCAGCGCAGGAGAGACATGGAGCTGGTGGAGCGGGGCCAGAGGAGGCCCCGGAGATGCTGGGAGGGCTGGAGCCCCTCTGTTGGGAGAGTTGGGGGGGTTCAGCCCAGAGAAGAGAAGGCTCTGCGGAGACCTGAGAGCCCCTTCCAGTGCCCAAAGGGGCTCCAGGAGAGCTGGGGGGGGACTCTGGATCAGGGAGGGGAGCGATGGTATGAGGGGGAACAGTTTGACACTGACAGAGGGGAGACTGAGATGAGATCTGAGGAAGAAATTGTTGCCTGTGTGGGTGGTGAGCCCCTGGCGCAGGGTGCCCCGAGAAGCTGTGGCTGCCCCATCCCTGGAGGTGGTCAAGGCCGGGTTGGACGGGGCTGGGAGCGACCTGGGCTGGGGGGAGGTGGCCCTGCCCAGGGCAGGGGGTGGGACTGTGTGGTCTTTAAGGTCCCTTTCAACCCAAACCATTCTGTGTTTCTATGATTATACGGAGGGGTTATGGGGCTTTTTGTAGGATCACCATAGCTGTGGCCTTGCGGAAGGTCAGGGGTGTCTCTTAAGAAAACTTTGTGCAAGTCCAGTGAAGCTGGTGGTTTTGGGGGAGTGAGAGCTCTTCCGCAAAAGCCAGAGTCCCAGAAGTCACAAAGGGACGTGACAGGCAGGCCAGGTGCCATCGCAGGTGTCACAGAAGGGCACAAGGACCTTTTAGAAGCAGAACAGTTTCACCAGGCATGGGTGTGGAGCCACAGGCTGACTGGGTGCGTATGTGACAGTTCCCCAGTGGGAGGTTGAAGCACATCTTGGCAGCGACAGAAGCTCTCCCTAAACCTGCTTGGCTGTGAAAAGCAGCGTATTTGCCATTTTGTTGGCAATACCGAGTCAAAGCTGTGTTTAGCAGCATTTTAAAACCTGAGATGCCGAGAGAGTGATCCCATGTGTGACCCTGATGTGCTCCCAGAATATGGGAGCGTTTGCCCTTGCAGCTCCTGCAGAGCTGCACGCAGCTGCAGGGTCATGGACTCAGCCTCACTGAGGAATCGGAAAACTGCTCTAGTTTTAAAAGAAAAATTCTTCTGTTTCTATAAAAGGAAACCACACAAGGATGTCTGGAATCAAAGGAGCCTTTGAAACAAAACTTCTCAGGGGGTGTTTATGTTTCATAACGGATTAAGTTATCAGCCACATGCAGAGTGCGGCGCAGGTGATAAATGGCCGTGGGAGAGCGGAGGAGGTGCTTCCTCTTGCTGGGCAGCAACCAGGGCAGAGCTCGCGGCGCTGACGAACCCGCTTCTGCCAAAGGAGCGGCGAGAGGAATGTGGGAACTGAGGAAATGGCTGAGGTGGCCGGATACACCTGGCGGCTCGGTGGAGCTGCTCAGGCCTGCCGAGGCTGGAGAGTCTGCCGTGGCAGGGGGCGTCTGCTCCTGCAGGTTTTGTGCTGCTCTGTCCAGAAATGGGCTGGGGGGGCATTTGCACAGAGCAGCAAATCATATTTTACAGTGCAACGCGTTCACTGTTGAGAGCCTCCACACACACACAGTCTGCGCAGGCACGTGATGGGGTAGTCTGGGTCTTCAGTGTCTCCTGGATCAGCAGTGGGGGTAGGAAGAGTATCTTGAGCCCCTCCATTGTGCTCCCACGCTGTGCCTTCACAGCTCGTGCTCACCTTTGGCCCGGCGGGCGTAGGTGTCCTTTCCAGACACATCCCACAACGCTCACTGGCAGGAGCCTTTCCGTGCCCTGCTATGGTGTGTCCCACGGGCGAAAGGCTGAGAGAATTCGGCCCTGTTGCACGTGCCAAGCTGCGTTACTTCTGTTCCTGAAGAGCACGGTGGTGCCGTTATCACAACAGTGAGGCTGAACCAGGCGAACGTATCTCATTCTCTTTTTTTTTTTTTTAAGGTACCGATCTCAAAAGCTTCATGTCCATAGTGGATATGTTGTCTGGGGGTGGCGAAAATTGGAGAGATACTCCCTGTGCTGGATCCGGAGATAGACCTCGCCCTTGGGACAACCCGGTTCTCTGGAGGAGCAGCAGCAGTTCCGCAGCCTCTGAAAGGCCGTCCCTTCTAACGGAGGGGGCTGGAGATACCGAAATGCTCCGCACAAGCAGCGGCGCGCAGTATTGCTGGAGGTGGGTTGGACACCCCTCTGGGTTTTGGTAAGGTGAGATTTACTCACAGATAATCATTTCTGCATCATTACTAGCCTGCAGTGAGGTTCTCGCCTCAGAAGACATCGCTTTCCTCTTGACCCTGAGTTTTGAAATGGGGTCCTGCTTGCTTCTGGTGGCCCCCGTTCCTGCTCTGGAGAGATGGTGACAGTGCTGGCAGGTGATCTTCCTCCACCCTCTCCAGCCACTTGTGACTTAGCAGAGCTCCATCGCCTTCCTGACGACTTCTTCCCCGAAGCTGAAGCCTCCCAGCTGGCCATTCCTCCTGCGGAAGCTCTTCCAGCCCATCCCTTTTGGGAGAAGGGGCCCAGGAGTGCTTGCCCTGCCAAAGGATTGGGTGAGTACAGAGCAAAACGCTGCTGCAGGGATGTTCTCTCCTGGTTCCCCCTCTGCCTCAGGTGACTCCTGACATCTGCGTTGTTTTTTTGACCTCCTCTCGTGCCCCTGACCTGTCTCCTGGGCATGCCCCGACTGCTGCTCACCCATTAAGATGGGCCAGGGTGCAGTCGTACGTTTCCTCAGTGTTTTGCCAGCTGACTTCAAGCGCAGCCGTTTACAGGCGCTCCGACAACGTGATAAAACCCGAGAAGAAACGTGCTGTGTGGCTTCCCGTGAGTACGCATGCCACCCTCTTCCCT
The DNA here is from genome assembly GCF_965231255.1 of Vanellus vanellus. Classification (NCBI taxonomy): domain Eukaryota; kingdom Metazoa; phylum Chordata; class Aves; order Charadriiformes; family Charadriidae; genus Vanellus; species Vanellus vanellus. The sequence goes on from NC_138906.1 coordinate 582,571, forward strand.
TGTGGGACATCTCCCTGCAAAGAAAGCGCTCGTGGATGTCTCCGCAGATCGGCTTCTCGTCAGCCGGCTGCCCCCGGGGCCTCTCTGCAGTGAGGCAGAGGCGGATGCCACGGGCCGGCGAGCGTGGCTGGCAGCGTGCCTGCCTGTGCCCGGCAGCCGGCAGGTCCCGTCCCAACGGCCACCTCCCAGAGCAGGGGGGGTTATCACATCAGGCGTTTCAGAATAAACCTCTGCGAGACTTCTGTGACCTGGAGCCGGTGTCCCGTGTTGCCTTTGCTACAGCAGCCAGGAGTGCCGTCGGAGCCGGCCGGAGGGGAAAAATGTGTTTTGAAGGTTTTAGTTACACAGGGGCTGGGTTGTGGTGCAACTTGTGGAAAGCAAACACGAGGACTGGACATGTCTGGAAGGCTTCAAACATGTTTTCACAATTCTGTGTTTCTTGTGAGACCTTTTGTTCAGGTTTTTCTTAGCGGAGGACCTGTTCCTCTTTTATGAAAAAAAATTGTTTGCTGACATCCCCCTCCAAAATGAAAGCAGCCTCCTGGAAACCTTGTACCCGCCGAGCAACAGAAATGGGGTTATTTGTCCTGTCTTACTGAACGTCTCTTGTTCCTAAACCATCACTTTATACCGATCCTCTTTAGACCCGAGAGGCTGTGCTTCTGCTCCCGCTCGGCATGAAACAGGGTTGATTTTCCTTTGCCATCGTGGCCTGGCTGTGTACATCAGGTGCTTTTAAAGCACGGAGGCGTGAAGCTGAGCGTTACTGTCTCCTTTAACGCCGTCCCTTGGAGCCGATCCCTCCGCTCACGGTGCAGCGCGGGTGCTGCGGTTCTCAGCTCTCCCCCTTCGGAGGAGGGTTTGAATTGCTCCAGCTGGTGCTTTCACACCAGATGCAGTTTTTTTCCGCCTGTTCCGTAACTGCAGTCAGAAACCTTGCAATCAAAAGAATAACAAAACACACAATGGCCCTGCAAACTCCCTCATCTCTTCCGCCAGCTGTCCCTTTCTTTAAAGAGAAAAACCTTCCATTACTCAGGCCTTGTATGAGTTTATGCTTCTTTTTGGGGCCCGGATTCAGTGTTTCACCAAAGGGACGTTTCCTTTTAAGGCGCAGAGGGCTGCCTCGGGAAGGGCAGCTACTGAATCACCCGAGCTGAGCAGCGCCCTTGCTGCCGCTGCAGAAAACAGGATAAGTGGTTTTAAAAGCCCAACCTTCCCCTCCCCGCGAGCGCGGCTTTCCCCTTCGGCTGCCCCAGGCTGTAGTCTGGCAGTTTGCGTCCGCAGCACCTCCGTGTCACACCGCAGTCTGTTTGACCCCGCTGCAGGATCAGTCCCACTCAGCCCTCGGGTGCGGACGCTGCTGAACCTGCCCCTTCTCCCCGCAGTGCTTGAACTCTTCAGCAGCTTTATCTGCACTGTTTCGGTAAAGTGATGCTGACAGCTGGGAAAACTCCCATCAGGAATTTCAAAGTGAGATGGAGATTGAACCTTCATAACCCTCTGCCCCCTGCGAGTTCATCTGTGTCACCGAAGGGTTTTGTCACTGTGTCTTTTTAAGGTCTTCTCTGAACGTGACTGAATAGTCAAGAGCTACTTCTTTCAAATTGTCCAAGTGTGGGGATTTTTTCCTCTGGACTTTGCAGCCTCCAGAGTCAGCCCTTCTGTTTTGTGCAGTGTCTTCTGTCTGACAGGGTGTCCTTGCACAGCAGTGCTCGGCCGGTGCATCAGGGTCTCGCTGCTTTGCCAGCCTCGCGGGCGCCGCGGCGCAGTGCTGAGCCCACGATGTCTCCAGCACTCCCGAGCAGGAGGAGGTGACACGTCCATGTGAGCATGTGGATGTGATGCTCTGTGGTATCCCTCCAAGACGGGCCCTTTATTCCCTTATAGGTATTCGTGTAATGAAATTGTGTCTTCTGGGGAAAGCTAATTACACAAAGGTTAATTGAGGTCTCGCCAGTGTGGGCAGCAGGGAAGTGTGATCTTTGGCCAAAAATACCCAACAAAGAGTTTTGAAACAACTGAGCAATTTTTCATTAATTGCTCTATTTTTGTTGCTGATTGTGACAATGTCCTCTTCTTTCTTCTCTGGGACCCTACGTGGCATGGGTACAAGGCTCGTATCCCTGTGACGTGGTTTTCTCCATCCTGAGAAGAGGGACTGGGTACCGCAGGCTTTGCCATCCCGTATGTCTTCCTCACAGCTGTAGCCAGTCCCACGGAGCGTTGTCCCCTGTCACGGTGATGGAGGTGCTGCCTCCCTGCTGTGTGCACTGTGGTGGGAGCACAGGGACGAGGAGACCATGCAAAGGGCTCTGGTCCAGAAGAGGCCCTGGAGCTGCTGGGAGGGCTGGAGCCCCTCTGCTGGGAGGACAGGCTGGGAGAGGTGGGGGGGGTCAGCCTGGAGAAGAGAAGGCTCCGCGGAGACCTTAGAGCCCCTTCCAGTTCCTAAAGGGGCTCCAGGAGAGCTGGGGAGGGACTCTGGGTCAGGGAGGGGAGCGATGGGATGAGGGGGAACGGTTTGACACTGGAAGAGGGGAGATTGAGATGAGATCTGAGGAAGAAATGTTTCCCTGTGCGGGCGGTGAGCACCCGGCGCAGGGTGCCCCGAGAAGCTGTGGCTGCCCCATCCCTGGAGGTGGTCAAGGCCAGGTTGGACGGGGCTGGGAGCAGCCTGGGCTGGGGGGAGGTGGCCCTGCCTGGGGCAGGGGTGGGACTGGGTGGTTTTTAAGGTCCCTTCCAACCCAAACCATTCTGTGATTCTATGATTAACCCTGGCAATGCCAAAATAATGCGAATGGGGGGTGATTTGTCATGAAAAATTTTTGAGTGATCATGAAGACTTTTGCTGTTTGGTTTTTTTCCCCCACAGATCAGGAGACTTCGGTACTGGGAGCTCCCAGTGGATGTTGTTCCTGGGATGAGCTGTGTTCCACAGAGGAATCAGGTCGCTGCTTCCAGCATCCCTGGGCACCAGCTGCTTTGGTAGCTGGGTTTTCACAGGGGAAGCTGGAAGCTGACTGTGGGAAGGTGTCCCCTGGCCCAGCTGCCCCTCAGAGCATCTCCCCTCCCTGCCTGGGGCTGGTGACAGAGGGCTGTGCAGTGTCCCCGGTAAACAGGAGGGGTACTGCCCAGGGAAGCTAACGATGGAATGCGGGGACCATTTGCCAACTGCAGCGTCGCTGTCTGTGTTTGATTCCCTTTGGGGTTGTTTAACTGATCTTGGTAGCTTTTGTGTACCGGCGGTTGCTTTGTACTGCAGGTGCTGTAGGGACGGAGGTGCACGTCTCTGCCTGTTGCAGCTGCCTGAGGGAGATGTGGCATCCGCGAGGGCCCTGAGGATGCGAACTGCTGTGCAGACACGAGGGTGGTGTGCTGGAGAGGGTCTGTGCATCGTCTGCTGTCTCAAAGTAAACACCAGCATCTCCGTGCCGAGGCAGGCCTCTGCTGCTGTCGCCCTGGTCCGTCCTGCGCAGGACGCCAGCCTGCCTCAGCTCCAGCTCCTCCCCGAGCTCGGCCGCCTTACTGCCCCGTCCCACCGACCTCCCGCAGACAGATTGCTCCCCCCAGCCGGCGCCGCTGCGGGTACCAGCCTCGTCAAGGTCTTTTTTTTTCAGCCTATTAGAAAATTGGAGGAAATGTCCTTTCCAGACCTCGACCCCATCACCTGGAAGAGCCTGTGGGTCCTTCTGGGTGACTAAGGCTCTGCAGAATGCCTGTCCAGGGACCTCGCTCCGCGCACAGCAGGGCAAGCCGTGTCCAGCCTCTCCTTTTTCTCCAGTGCTTGGTTCACAGTGGAGTAATCGCCGTAATTTTTAGCACTAAGAAAGCGTAGACCCAGAAATGTGTGTCCTTAAAGGGTATTCAGAGGAGGATGATGGACACTCCTCAGTGTCTTAAACTCCTCTGGCCCTTCCAGCGCTGGTCTTATTCCAGAAACATAATTGGGAAAATGTCTTCCAGCCTCATGAATTCATTCTGAAGGGCAAAGAAAGAAGAAAGCGAGTTCGGGACTTTTCATGATTTTTTTGTCATAAAGCACAAACGAGTGCTCACGTTGGAGTGAGCTCCCCCTTCGTGGTCCCGGGCTCCCCGGTACCTCTGCGCGTGACCGGCTCTTGGCCTGGTTACCGGCGGCCGAACCACGTGTATGCCCAGCACATTGCGGGACGGCGGCACAACTAGGGCATCCCAAAAAAGCCACCTGGGGCCGCGGCGTGTGTCGCGCTCGGAGGTGGCACAGAAACCGGCGAGAGGGGAAGTGTCAGTGTAATAACCGGCACAAATCACCAGCCGCCCCCCCCGAGCGCTGGCCTGGAAACACTCCTGCGGTGCTGAGCCCCGACTTCTCCTGACCCGACTGCCCCAGTTCCTCCCGAAGCGTTCTCGCCCTGCCTAACAGCTCTGGAGCAGGGGGTCACAAGCAGATGGGGGGACATGAGGCTGCCTGCGAAACTGGGGGGGGTTGCTCCTTCTCGGTGATACCACACAAGTGTGAACGCTTGCAATATGTCTCTTTGTGCTTGATGCAATCCTGCCGGCTGCTGGGTCTTAAATTCCTCGTACCCAGAGGGTGCCGGAGCAGCCCGGCCTGCTTGCTGGAAACCCAGAAAAATAAAAATCCCCAGTTCACGCCCTTGGGATGCCGGTGCGAGCAGCGTGGAGGTCAGCACGGGTGGCACAGGTCACACCCGAAGGAAGAGGATTTCCAGGCCATGGCACATCTGTCAGCCCTCGGGAAGCTCCGGCTCCCCCAGGAGCAGAGCGTGGGGGGGCTGGCGTGAAGTAGGGCAGCATATGGACCGCGGACCCCCCCAGGGGAGGAGGGGAGCCGGAGCGGTTCTCTGTGTGGTGGTGGTGCGGCGTGCTGCCGTCCCATGCGAGCACGGCTGTTATAACCAGCGCCCCACCGCGCGATGGTGGACGGGGGCTCTGCACTCCCACGGGGCCGTGCGTGTGTGTGGCTACAGGATGACCGAGGGTACCCCCGCCTGTCTGTCTGTGCCATGGTCAGTGTGTCCAGCCTTGCCACGCTGCTCTGCCCACCCGGGGGTCCTTGGGGTCCCAGGCACTGTGGGGTGGGGGCTGTGCCCAGAACCACTCCGGTTTGGCAGAGGTGTCAAGTGTGGGCAGTGCCTGGCACTGGGCACCACGGTGCGGGGCTCTGTGACAGTGTGGGCATGGTGCCCGTGGGGAGGAGCATGCCAGGGCCAGCACTGCTCTTTAACCAAAGCTCATCATTTCTGCCCCGGTGCCTGTGCTCCCTGGCACAGCATGGCACGGCACGGCATGGGGCAGTGGTTCCCAGTGCATGGCTGGGGGATGCACCGGGGCAGCGGTTCCCAGTGCATGGCTGCGGGATGCACTGGGGCAGTAGTTCCCAGCGGAAGACGTGTCCCTGTGCCCTCTGCCAGCAGGGCTGGGGGCCACAGTCTGCAGATTGCAGGTCTTGGCTCCCTGTGTCAGGAAAATCCTTCACTTGTCACCTCCCGCGCTGTGCCAAGGGGAGTGATCTCAGCACTGGGGTTGTTCACGGCTTCCCCATCTGCTGGGCTCCTCTCTGGCTTCTCACCACCCCGGGGGTTTTGCTGCAGTCCCGGTGCCGCAGGAGCGCTGCCCGCTCCCCGCAGTGCTGCCTGCAGCTCAGCAGCGTCGTGCCCTGCCAGGCTCTGCCCGCCGGGCCCTGGGCACCAGGCTCCTCCACCCGCAACCCTCTGGAAAAATTCCCTTCATCCCATGCTGCCAGCGCTGGTCTCGCAGCTATGAGCTCTGCAGCAGCCCTGAGTTCCCCTGTTCCGGGCACAGCCCGCTGCTCCCCAGAGGGTTGCTGCAAGTGCTGGCGTTTTCGGGGCTGTTCCGGGTGGGGGTGAGGAGCGCAGAGCACAGCAGGGGGACGGGGACCTGTCCATGTAACCTGCCGGGGGGGAGAGCCATAAGGGCTTTACTTGAACGTGGACTGTGCAAACACTGGCGTGGGTTGGTGGTCCTGGCACCGCGAGCCCTTTGCCCTGCCGGGAGAGGCAGGAGCAGCAGCAGCCGAGAGCTGCCCGTGGCTGCGGGACGAGGAGGGACGGGTTTGTAACGGGGGGCAGAGCCTGAGCCCCCCAGGTCCTCCCTCCTGGGGACCAGAGCCGGGTGCCCACCACATTCCTGGGGTCTGGCACTGGCGGTGGCCACAAGGCCAGCACAGGGAAGGGCTCCTGCTGTCCCCGTGCCGCAGGGGACACGGCAGGTTCAATTATATTTCCACCTATAGATTTATGATTTCAGGGATTAGTTTAATTTAGCACCAGGAACATTGGGGTGGTGTGAGCAATTGCGAGGACGGCGCAGTGCAGTTTTGGACGCTGATTCATTAGCAGTCCCCGCACGCCGTTCTCTCGGCTGTGTGCCAACTGCCCAACGCCTGCCGCCCGATGGGGGGGACCACAGCCCGCTCCGTCCCCGTGAAAACCGCCCCGCTGAAACCCAGGGGTTTGCTGCGTTTCTCAGCAGTTTTCCTCCCAGAGTTATTTATATCTGCCCATGCTTCTACCTCTGCAGCAGCAAGACCTCGGAGGAGCTTGTTCCTTCCCTGCCTGCGGCAAGAGAGAAGCCTTCGGGTTTGTCCTGCCCATGCGAGTTACTGCCGTGGTTTGCCCTTGCCGGCTGGCCGGAGCCCGGTGAGTGCTGGGGGAAAGCCGGGATGGCTCCTGCCCCTCCTGCGGGGCGGCTGGAGACTCCCCGGGCTCTGCCCTGCATCCCCGTGGCCGGTGCATCCGTCACCCTCGTGGGACGCATGGTGGAGGCATGGACCCCCCTCTCCCCACACCGCGCGTGCCCGGGGTCTCCCACAGCACCCGCCTGCCCCGGGGCTCCCACCTCCTGAGCCCCTTGCCTCCTCTCCACCACCCACTCCTACTCCAGAGAGGCAAAACCCTGCAGAAAAGCCTCTCAGGACATCCGTTTCTCCCCTGTTCTGCCCACAGCCCGGCTCTCCCGGGACCCCCGTGGCGCGTCTCTGCTCCTTTGTGCCAGCCTCGCAGGTTTTTTGCCTTCTGTGCAGGCCAGGGCCACTGGGCTCATTAATTTCCCTCTTGTTACGGCTCCCTGTGCTCCCAGGCAGCATTTTGAGATGTTTGACCTATATGCAGACAATGACTTATTTTCCCGCTCGATGCCAGCCCGGACGGCAGCGTCCCTCCTTGGGGAGTCGTGCGGATCCCAGGGCTGTTCCCTGGAGCTGCTGTCAGCACGTCCCTCTCTGCCCTACCCGGTCCCGGCTCTGCACCGTGGTCCTGGGCTGCTGCGGGTCCTGGGGGTGCCAGAGGCCGGTGCCCCGGGAAGGGGACAAGGGACGCCGGGTGCTGTCTCTGCCTGAGCCAGGGCACTGGGGGATGTGGTGGGTGCTGTGCTCCCCTCACTGCCCGCTTGTGCCCATTGCAAAGTCGCTGGTGAAAATGGAAAGGGAACCAGCAAACAGCTCCCAGTGGTGCAGGGGCACCTCTCTGCTGCTCTCTGGGGAGATCGGGGGCCTCAGCGCAGGAGAGACATGGAGCTGGTGGAGTCACTGCCACTGTTAATCACCTCCTCCTGGAGCTGGGACTGTGGGAAGGAGCCAGAGGTGGGTGGGGACAGAGCAGGGGTGGTGGCAGTGGCTGGGGGACTGTGGCGTGTCTGGGAGGTGGCAGAGGGGCGTCTCAGGGGGAGCGAGGAGGGGGCTGCGTGCTGCCCCACAGCTCTCCCCTGCCCCGGGCAGCTCCCCCCGTGCCGAGCAGGAGGCACCCCGTGGTCTCCCCAAAGTGCCCGAGCAGGATGGCGCTGGGCGAGAGGCTGGTGCAAGCGGTGCGGCCGCTCGTGGGGGCTGCAGGGGTGTGCGGCTGCTGCGTTGGGGGCCGTGGGGCGGAGGGGATCCCCCCACTCCCACTGGGGACACCAGAGCTGCCCTTCTCTCCCTGGAGCAGGCTTGGCCGGCCCCAAGCCGGAGGTTGTCCTGAAGCTGGAGCGAGGGGAAGAGCCGCAGCTGGGGGACCCCCCGGCTGTGTCTGCGGGAGGGAGCCCGCCAGCCCCCGGCAGAGGTGAGCGGCACGCCGGCCCCGCTGCCCACACTGCCCCTGCCCCGCTTGGGGCGACTGGCCGACGTCTCTCCCTGTGCCGTGTTCTCCATGTTCCTCTCTCCTGGGCTGCTCTCTCCCGCCCCAGGCTGGTGTGGCTGTAGCAGCATCGACACCCGGCTGCTCCCCAAACCGAGCTGGGACCAAGCCGAGACCTCGTCGGCACGGAGCCGGGGTGCCGAGCGGCAGGCGCGGGGCAGGACCCGGCCGGAGGCAGTGATTGCCCGGCGAGGCCGTAGTGCCAAGGCAGGTCCACGGCCAGGGCGGGAGGGCGGCAGACTGCAAAACCAGAGTGGGCATGGGGAGCAGGGACGCGTCTGCGGCACCTCGGCTCCGAGCAGCTCCCGAGGGAGAGGAGGGGCAGGTCCTGCCTGCCAGGTCTCCTGAGAGCAGCACTGACCGGTGCGGGACCTCACTGAACGGTTTGGGTTGGAAGGGCGGAAGACCACCCAGTTCCAACCCCCTGCCCTGGGCAGGGACACCTCCCACCAGCCCGGGCTGCTGTTCCGGGGGGGCTGGGGGCCCCTGACAGCCACACAGGGACCCACGGCCGCCTCTCCCCAGCTGCCTGCGTGCCTCCATCTCCCCATTTGTGAATGGGGACAGTGTTATTCAACCCCCCTCCTGGGGGGCTGAGAGCAGAAGGGTCCTTACAGGGGTCTTTGCAGGAGCTGGGGGTCGAGGAGGGGCTCTTGGGAGGGCAGTGGGGCTCTGCGCCCACCTGGGAGCCCGACCAGGGGTGTCTTTTGCAGCAGACTCCATGGGCCACCAGCTTTCCAGCTGCCCCACCGCTGCCGCCACCTCCAAGAGGAAGGAGCTCTCCCTGGTCGAGCGGGTGAAGCTGCTGCCGACAGCTGTGCCGCTGGAAGAGCCGGCACAACATCATCTTCAAGCAGCACCAGGGCGAGAAGGTGGACGCGGACGTCGGCAGTGCCCAGAGCTGGGTGAGTGAGGTGCTGCCCGCCCTCCTGAACAGCTACCGACCCCAGGACATCTTCAGCGCAGCGGAGATGGGGCTGCTGTACCGCGGCCACCCGGAGCGGGCACAGACCCCCGGAGACCTCCAAGGGCTGGGCGGCAAGAGGGGCAGGGACCCGCATCTCCATCCTCTGCTGCACCCACCGCACCGGCACGGAGAGTCGGCGCTTGCTGGTGGTGGGCAGGAGTTGGCGACTGCGCTGGCTGCCTAAGGACCCGTGTGTGTTGCTGGTCACCTACGCCAGCTTGGCCACCACCTTGGTGACAGCAGGCATCTTCCAGCAGTGGATCCTGCGGTGGAACCAGGAGCTTTGCCACCACCACCGCAGGGTCCTGCTCTTCGTGGGCCGCAGCAGCGCCCACCCCGCCGCACTGAGGGCCAAGCTGCACAACGTCAGGCTGGTTTTCTTCCCCCCCAACACCTCCAGCAGCCCATGGACACGGGCATCATCCCCAGCCTGAAGGGCCACTACTGGGCACTGGTGCTAGCCAGGGTGACACAGGACCCAGTGCTGGCCCAGGCGAGGCAGACGGCCAAGATCGCTGGCCAGGTGACACTCTTGGATGCCATCTACCTCTGGCACAAGGCCTGGGCATTGGTGCAGCCGGCCATGGTGTGGACCTGCTTCTGGAAAGCCGGCTGCCACCTGGTGCTGCTGGAGCGGCAGGAGGCCGACCTGCTGCTGCTGGCGGACGTGCCGTGGCCGCCCTCCCTCAGCGAGCGGGGCTTTCTGGCCTTCGCCAGCATGGACGTGGCGGAGCCGGCCATTGGCGAGGATTGCTCGCTGCCGGAGTGGGGCCGATGGGACACAGGGGCTGCGAGTGGGGAAGAGGAGGAGGAGGGTGAGCTGGAGGCCGGTAGCCCCATCATGGCCAGTGAGGCGCTGTCTGGGCTGGCTGTGGCCGTGAAGTGGTTCCAGCTCTGTGGGCTGGTGTACCACTGGGAGCGGCTGCTGGAGGTGGAGAGCACCCTGCGGGTGTCTGTCGAGGCCGAGGTCGCCCAGGGCGCACTCCCGGCGCGCACCGGCTGCGCACCCGGCATGGTGCCGTAGGCGGGAGGTCGGTGCGTGCCGGGACCTTGAGTAGGAGGGACGGAGGGTGCGGGATAGATCCCTGGGAGCAGCACCTTGCTGTGTCCCCCCCTCCCTGCCCGGCAGTGGGGGTGCCCGGGGGGTCCTTAGGGGCCGGGGGGCGTTCTGAGCTGTAGGTTAGGCTGTAGGGTTGACGGTGAGGGACTGCAGCGAAGAGGGGGGCAGCGGCGAGGCAGGGGGGCTGCAGGGAGCGAGGATGCTCAGGGGGCCGCGCCATGCCCCCTAACCCTTGCCCTGGGACACCCCCTCGCGAGGGATGCTCTCCCGGCCTGTGTCCCTGGGACGCCACCGTTCCTGCACCAGCCCCGTCCATCCCGAGGGAGTCCCCGCACTTAGGACTGGGTTTGCAGCCGAACTCGTCTTGCTCAGCCAGAGAGGGCCGTTGGAAAAGCTGGGGCGAGGCTGCTGCAGGAGACCTGTGGGGCAGAGCAGGGGGCTCACCTCTCTTCCCCGGGGTCCCAGCAGGGAGGAGGCCGGCAGCCGCCCCAGGTCCCGGGCAGCCGAGGTGGCCCTGGGCACCCCCAGGCTCTGGGGCTGGGGTGGGACAAGGTGGCTCCGTGGGTGCCTGTCCCAGCGTGGCAGCCCCTGTCCCCGCACGGCTGTTCCTGGGGCAAGGACCACAGCCCTGGGGAGGGGACAGTCCCCTCCTGTGCCACCCCCATGCCAGGGGACTCGCCAGGGCTCCTGCCCCCGGCGCAGGTGAGGTCCCTGTGCTCCGTCAGATCTGCTCCCTGCCCGAGGGATCCCCAAAGTGGTGCCCTGTGAGGCGGGGGGGCGGTGGGGGTGGCAGGAGGGGGTCTGTCCCCAGTGGCCTCCGTCCCCGTGGCGGGGTTTGTACAAAGATCACGGGACGGGGGACATGAGACAGTGCTGCTCCGGGGTTTGCGTTAAACACCCCAGCCTTGCCGTACCACCCCGGTCCCCCCCCCAGGTGCTGCATCTCCCACCAGAGTGTTTGGACCATGCTGTGGATGAGATCCGTGCCGTGCCGTGCACCCGTGGGCTCTGGGAGCTTTTGGGCTTTCCTGTCACACGGGGTCTGTCATGTTCGTCCTGGTGATGCGGCTTTGTCTGTGTTCACCCTCCCTCTGCCCCGACCCCCCCGGCAGTAAAGGAGGTGTCTGTCGGGTGCCCGGTGGTCCTGTGCCATCCCGGGCTGGCAGCCTGACCCCGTGGGACAGGAGCATCCCCTCGGTCCCCACCGGCAGCAGCAGGGCTTGCCCAGGGCGAGGGCGCAGGGGAGATGGGTGCCCCGGTGTGTGCTGGGGGGAGGAAGGTGCCCTGTGGCACCGCGGTTCCCCCGGCCGTGCCACGCTGCAGCCGCATGCGAGCCGGGCGTCCCCGCATGGTGAGTGGCGGCAGGACTCTGCTGGCAAACCCAGCCCCGGGGCCGGCCGCCCTCTGCTCCGGCCTCTGCCGTGGACCTGCCAGTGCTCTGCACCAGCGCAGCCCGTGTGCCGGCTGCGGACGTGCGGCTACAGCGGCTCCCAGAGAGGCCCATTGGCAGCCTCCAGTGCCGGCGGCTCCGGCCCCGGGCCTGAGAGGTCACCAGGTCCCGTCAGTGCCACAAACCGTCTCCTGCCGGTTGCAGGAGAGGCTGTCCCTCAGCCGTCCCCACATCCGACCCTCGCTGTGGCCCTGGGAGCGCGGACACGCCGTGTGCCGCAGCCTCACCCCAAATGTACCACAAATGTACCACAGGTCACCCAGGGTGCTGCAGGCTCACCCCGAATGTGCCGCAGGTCACCCCAACGTGCCACAGGTAACCCCAAATGTGCTGCAGGTCACCCCAGGGTGCCGCAGGCTCACCCCAGCAGCCCTGGGGGGGACTGCAGCTTCTTGCCCCCTCCCACCCTGCAGAGCCACCCCCCGCTCGCTGCAGCGATTCCCGGTGCCGGAAAGCACCGTCGCGGTGTCCCCCCGCCCCAGGGCCACCCCTCCGCAGCCGTCCTGCCTGGGGTCTGTGAGAAGGGAGCGGGTCTGCAGGACGGGCTGTGCTAGTGCGTCCCCTTGGGGACTTGCCACCCACACGTGCCCCAGGGGCACTGGGGAGCCCAGGGGCTGGTGGCCATGGCTTCCCTCGGGGGGTGGCAGATCCCCCCTCCCCAGGTCTGCTGGGTGCTGGGGTGAGCCGTGGGGTGAGCCGTGGGCTGAGCCGTGGGGTGCTGGCTGCTTGCCCTGGGACCAGGGCCGTTCCCTGTCACCAGGGTCTGTCCCTGCGCCGTGGGGACAGTGCCAGGGGTGGCACAGAGGGGTCCTGCCGCGCTGGCACGCTGCAGGCAGGGCTGGGCTCGCTAGGGCTGGGCTCGGCGCTGAAGGAGAGACCCGTGGTGGCACCAGCACGGTGCCAAGCCCGCGGTGACACCTCTGTCCCCTTGGCTCGGAGATGGGCTGTCACCTGCGCTGGCCTGAGGGCCACCACCCCTTCCCACCCAACCCGGGTGGCCCGGGGTCTGCTGTGGGGAACGGCGCGTTGTGCTGTGCTGGCAAAGGGGCTCCGGGGGCTTTGGGCCGGGAGGGGAGCGCGGCACTGCCCGGGGTCTTGTCCCTTGGACTGGGCACGGGCTTGTACAGGGGACACTTGTGGGGTGGCACTTGGCCCATGGCGGGGGGTGGCAGCGCAGCGTGGGGCTGCTTGTGCTCGGGCTGCGGGGAGGAGCGGGAGACGGCGGTGGGGCTCACCCAGCCGAAGGCACGTGCCTGTGCCGAAGCTCTCCGGGGCTCCAGTGAGAAGGACAAGGTGAGAGCTGGAGAAACCGGAGGTGTCTCCCAGCTGGAGTGGGAGGAGAGCTGTGTGCCACGGATGCCACGAACAGGGAGAGCTGTGTGCCGCGGACACCGGGAACACGGGGGAAACCTCTGCCAGGTCCCTCCAGCCCGGCCGAGGGAGCCCAGAGCTGGAGATTCCCGAACCCCGGGCCCCACGCTGCCCGTGCCCGGCACGCGAAGCCCTCCGGACGCAGCAGCGCCGGCTCCCCGGCCGACACGTGGGGCTGCCCCGCACTGCAGAGAGCGGCGTTGTGGCACCCCGGCACAGTGTAGGTCAGGGACTCGGGGGTTCCCCTCCTGTCCTTGCCCAGCACCCCCCGGTGCCTTACGGGGGCTTTCCCCACTGGAGGAATGTCCTTTTCCCACCCCTCCAATTCACCCCCCACAAGCAGGATTGTGCCCTTGCCTTGGGGTGGCACAGGCCGGTGGTTGTCCCGGGACACGCCGGTGGATGCTCATTTCCTCCCAGGATACACCAGTGGATGCTCATTCCATCCTGGGACACACCAGTGGATGCCCATTCCCTCCCGGGACACGTCGGTGGATGCTCATTCCTGGCAGGACCTGCCTGGCACAGATCCTGGCTGCCGGGGGTGCGTCTGGGCAGGATTTTGCCCCGAGAGTGCTGGAGAGGGGGTCCCTCCCTGGGGGCAGGCGCACCCACCGAGGGGGCAGAGGAGCAGCAGCCAAACCTCACTCTGCCCGGAGAAGTTCCCGCCTGCGTTTCCCCCGGGTTCGGAGGTGCCCCCCTCGGAGCCCTGGCACATGGAGTCACCCCCCGGCTCCTCTCCCCGGGGGACCCCCCGGCCGGCACTGACCCCCCTGGACCGACCCCAGCGGCACAGGCCTGGGGGGGCCCCGACAAAATGCGGGTGAGAGCGTTGCGGAGGGCAGGAGAGGACAGCCGGTCCCCTGCCCGGGGACACTGACCCCTGCCCCGGGCGGTGCCATGGGGGGGTCCGGCGGGAGAGTCCCTGGGCCCGTGTCGGTCCCCTCTGTCCCCCCCGGCAATCAGGAGCTGCTGCCCGGCCCGGGGCTCACAGAGTGCCAGCCGTGCCTGGGGCTGATGCTCCCGGGGCTCCCCACGACCGGTGCTGATGCTCCCGGTGCCCAGTGCTCCCCACGACCGGTGCTGATGCTCCCGGTGCACGGGGCTGGTGCTCCCCGTGACTCCCGGTGTCCGTATGCCCCCTCCGCAGGGCGGGTAATCCCGGTGCCCGGTGCTCCCCATGACTGAGGCTGATGCTCCCCGTGCCTGGTTGTACCCATGACTGGTGCCAATGCTCCCGGTGCTGCCAGTGCCCAGTGCTCCCCATGACTGGTACCGATGCTCCCGGTGCCCAGTGCTGCTGGTGTCCGGTGCTCCCGGTGCCCGTTGCTCCCAGTGCTGCCAGTGCCCAGTGCTGATGCTCCCAGTGCCTGGTGCTGCTGGTGCCCGGTGCGGATGCTCCCAGTGCTCCTGGGGCCCAGTGCCAATGCTCCCTGTGCCTTGTGTTCCCAAAGCTGCTGGTGCCTGTGGACGGTGCTCCCAGTGCCGATGCTCCCAGTGCCAATGCTCCCAGTGCTCCCTGTGCACTGTGCAGATGCTCCCAGTGCTCCTGGTGCTGCCAGTGCCCAGTGTTGCCGGTGCTGGGTGCCAATGCTCTGGGTTCCCAGTGCTGTCAGTGCCCGGTGCTCCCCATGACCGGTACCGATGCTCCTGGTGCCCAGTGCTGCCAAGTGCCCAATGTTGCTGGTACCTGGTGCCAGTGCTCCAGGTGTCCGGTGCTCCCGGTGATGCCAGTGCCCAGTGCCAATGCTCCCAGTGCTCCCGGGGACAGTATTGCCAAGGCCCGATGCTCCCCAGTCTCCTGGTGCCCGATGCTGCTGGTGCCCAGTGCTGCTGGTGGATGATGCCGATCCTCCCGGTGCCCATGATCCCATTGCTCCCGGTGCCCGGTGCCAATGCTCCGGGTTCCCAAGTGCTCCCGGTGCCCGGTGCTCCCGGTGCCTGGTGCTCCCCATGACTGGTACCGATGCTGCCAGTGCCCAGTGCTGCCAAGTGCCCGGTGATGCCGGTGCCTGGTGCCGGTGCTCTCGGTGCCCAGTGCTGCTGGTAGCCGGTGCCAATGCTCCCGGTGCCCGATGCTCCCAGTGCTGATGCTCCCGGGGCCCGGGGACGGTGCTCCCGGTGCCATTGCTCCCCGGGTTCCTGGTGCTCCCGGTGCTCCCGGTGCCCGGTGCGGATGCTCCCGGTGCGGATGCTCCCGGTGCCCGATGGCTGCCGGTACCCGCAGCATCCACCGGCGCCGTTCCCGCCCCCGCCATCCCCTTCCGGGCCCGCCCCGTCCGTGGCATCGTGGGCGCCATCTCGGCGCTCCGTACCGGGGAGGCTCTGCCCCCCCGCCCCCCCCCCCCCTCCACCGGCCCCGGGAAGAGATGCAGCGGGTAAAGACCGAGCGGGGACCACCCCCCCGGGGGCCGGGAAGCGGCGGGGGGGGGGGGGGGGCGGGGGGGCCGGGCGGGGGGGTTCCCCCCCCGCCCGGCCCCCCCGCCCCCCCCCCCCCCGCCGCTTCCCGGCCCCGGCCCCGGTGGCAGCCGGTGACTGGAGGGGGGTCCAGCGAGGGGACGGTGCTGGGGGGTCGCCCTGAGTCCCCCCCCCGCGTTCCCTTTTTGCAGGGGGCGGTGACTTTCGAGGACGTGGCCGTCTACTTCTCCCCCGAGGAGTGGGTCGAGCTGGCGGCATGGCAGCGGGAGCTCTACCGGGAGGTGATGATGGACAACTATGACCTGGTGGCCAGCCTGGGTAAGGGATGTGCCCCTGGGGAGGGGAGAGGGTCCGCAGGCTCAGCTTGGGGGTCTGGAGCATCAGCTGGGGGTGCAGAGGCTCATCTTGGGGTCCCGAGGCTCAGTCGCAGGGTCCGGAGGCTGTCTGGTGGTCCAGAGGCTCATTCCAGGGGTCCGAAGGCTCAGCCTGGCATCCAAAGACTCAGCCTGGGGGGTCCGGAGGCTCAGCCGGGGGTCCAGAGGCACATCCCAGGGGTCTGAACGCTCAGCCTGGGGTATGAAGGCTCATCCCGGGGGTGCAGCGGCTCAGCCGGGGTTCTGGAGCCTCAGCCGGGGGTCCAGAGGCTCAGGTAGTGGTCCAGATGCTCAGTCTGGGGGTCTGGAGGCTCATCCCAGGGGTCTGAATGCTCAGCCTGGTGTCCAAAGACACAGCCTGGGGCATCCAGAGGCTCATCCCGGGGGTCCGAACGCTCAGCCTTGGGGTCCAAAGACTCAATGCAAGGGGTCCAGAGGCTCAGCTGGGGGATCTGGAGGCTCATCCTGGGGTCCAGATGCGCAGTCTGCGGGTCTGGAGCATCAGCTGGGGGTCCAGAGGCTCATCTTGGGCTCCAGAGGCTCAATTGCAGGGTCCGGAGGCTGTCTGGTGGTCCAGAGGCTCATTCCAGGGGTCCAGATGCTCATTCCAGGGGTCTGAAGGCACAGCCTGGCATCCAAAGACTCAGCCTGGGGGGTCCAGAGGCTCAGTCTGGGGGACCAGAGGTTCATCCCAGGTCCAGAGGCTCAGCCGGGAGATCCGCAGGCTCAGCCTGGGGTCTGGGGCTTCAGCCGGGGGACCTGGAGGCTCATCCTGGGGTCTAGAGGCTCAGCTGGGGTTCTGGACCCTCAGCCGGGGGTCTGGAGGCTCAGTCTGGGGGTCCGAAGGCTCAGCCGGGGGCATCCAGAGGCTCAGCCAGGGGATCTGGAGGCTCAGCCTGGTGGTGGTCCAGAGGCTCAATCTCGGGTCTGGGGGTTCGGCCCAGGGATCTGGAGCCTCAGCTGGGGGTCCGGAGGCTCATCCCAGGTCCCGAGGCTCATTCTGGAGTCCGGAGGCTCAGCCCAGCGTCCTGCAGCCCGATCCTCTCCGTCGGGCCGAGGGCAGAGCCCGACCTGCTGTGTCTCCACGGGGCCGCAGCCCACCCGCTGCCCGCCCTGGGCTTGCCGCGTCCGTCCCTGGTGCGTTGGGGAATAACGGCTCCAGGTACCCCCAGCCCCACTGCTCCCCCCCCGGTGCGCCCCGTTGGCTGCCGCGGCCGGCGTTGGCACCAGCAGCCCCCTGGCCCCACGGCTGCCGCAGCCGGAGCCCCCCGGGTGCGTGCCCCCCGGTGATGGTGACGCCCCTGGGGTGGCTCTGGGGGTGCTGAGGTTTGTCTCTCCCCCACAGGTCCCGAATTTGAGCTCAGACACAAAATGGAGCCCGGGGAGGAGTTGCGCGGGGGAGTCCCCTGCGGTGGGGGGGATGGTGGAGCTGCTGCCGCCGCTGACGCCTGTGAGTGACCGCGGGGACCCCCCGCGTGGCCGGGGACACCGGGGTGGGAAACCGGTGCCGGGGTCCTGTCTGATGTCCTCGCCCGGTGGGTTTGGGTGTCCCACCGCGGCCCCCCGGTCGTCCCCGCGGGTGCTGCAGGGGCGAGGGGAGGCTGCGGCGGGCGAGGGGCTGGTGCCGCGGCCACGGGGACTGTCACGGGTCTGTGCCCCCCTCGCTGTGACTGCCCCCCCCGTTCCCGACAGCTGCCTGGGGCGGGACGGCCGGCGAGGACCTGTCTGAGGACGACGACCACCGGGGACACTGGGTCCCCTCCGTGTCACCGGCCGAGGAGTCGGGGTACCCCACGCTCTGCTCCGGCTGGTGCGAGGCAGAGCCGCGGGTCTGGGCCGGGGACGCCCCCCCGGAGCTGCCGCTGGAGGTGCCGGGCTCGGGGGGTCGGGGGCTGCTCATCTGCGGCACCTGCGGGCAGAGCTTCGAGGACGAGGCCGGGCTGAGCGCCCACCAGCACCAGCACCTGCGCCCGCTGCTCTCCCACCAGTGCGGCGCCTGCGGCAAAGCCTTCCGCCACTACCGCAACCTCCTGACGCACAAGAAGCACCGGGGCCGGCGCCAGCACGCCTGCACCGAGTGCAGCAGGATCTTCTGCTTGAAAGGGGACCTGCTGCGGCACCGGGCCGGCCACGGCGGCGAGGGCGGCTACGCCTGCCCGCTCTGCGGGGACAGCTTCCGCCATAAGCGTGACCTGCAGGCGCACCGCAAGGAGCACGCCGGCGACCCGCGCCGCAAGTGCCCCGAGTGCGAGAAGCGCTTCGAGGACGAGGCCAGCCTGAGCCGGCACCGGGCCACCCACCGGGAGGAGCGGCCCTTCCTCTGCGGGCGCTGCGACCGCAGCTTCAGCTGGAAGGAGAGCCTCATCATCCACCAGCGCAGCCACGCGCAGGAGCGCTCCCACAAGTGCCCCGACTGCGGCCGCGGCTTCAGCCGCAGCGGCAACCTGGTGCTGCACCAGCGGGTGCACACGGGCGAGCGGCCCTTCGCCTGCCCCCAGTGCGACAAGTCCTTCCGCAACAAGGCCAACCTCATCACCCACAAGAAGCTCCACCGGCGCTACAGGACCTTCGCCTGCTCCCAGTGCCGCCTGGGCTTCAGCTCCAAGAGCAAACTGCTGCTGCACCAGCGGGGGCACGGGGAGGGGGGCGGGGGGACCCCCGGGGCAGGGGACGGCCGGCGGGACGCCAGCGGTACCTCCGGAGCGCGGGAGGGGGCTTGTCCCCATGCGGAAGGGCAGGAGGGGGCCTCATCCTGACCCCAAGGGATGGATGTGACTTTGCCTGGCGCCCACTGCCCCCTCCCCGGGGCTCAGCACGGTGCGAGCCCTGCGCTCCGCTCCCCTTCAGACCTCGAAAAATCCCTCCCGGGGACCTTCTCCTTTTTCCTTTCAGACCTTGAAAATATCCCCCCGGAGCACTTCCCAGTTCTCCCAGTCCCACCAGTGCCCTGCCCCTGCATGCCGGCTGTCTCCTTGTCTGTATTTAAAGGCAGAAGAGAACGATGCGAGTGTGGGGTCTGGTCTTGTCTTGCGCCGGGGGAGGCAGCGCCAGGGCCAGAGCCTTCCCCCACGGCCCTTGGTCACCCCCCGGAGGGGGCCGGGGGCGCGATGGGCGACATTGTCCTGGGGAAGGAGCCGGGGGGTCCACGGGCTGCGGCGGGCACTGCTGCCGGGCCGGGGGGGCGCCGGGAGGGCTCCCGAGCACCGGCGTGGGCAGCGCTGCCGCCGCCGGGGCGCCGAGGTGGGGCCGGGGATGGACACAACACACTGGGGGAGTGTGGGGACGTTATTCCCCGTGGTGTGTCGGTGCCCACGGTTACCCGGGGGGACCCTGCCGGCCCCCCCCCGACCGGCGACACTTTATCGAGGCCGCAGAAATAGGAATTCAGCTGCGGGGGGGGGGGATGGCGACCTGCTGCGCCCACCGCAACATCTGGAGGTGAAGGGCGCACATCTGTGCGCAGCAGCCCTGGGGACGGGGTGGCTTGTGCTCCGGAGGGGCGGGAGGTCCGATGTGTCCCCGTGTCACTTCGCCGGGACCCGCCACCGTCTTCCGAACTGCTGTGAAATGGGGGGGGGGCAGTGCCTGGGCGGGGGGGGAATGCTCCTGCCAGTTTTAGGGAGTGTGGCCACCCAGTTCGGTTCGTGGCCAGCGGCTTTTCCCTTGAGCACCACCCGGCACTGGTGCCCCCGTAAGCCTCAGAGTCTGCCGGTGCATTTTGAGTCACGGAGCACCGTTCCGGCCGCGTTTCCTCATAGCGGGAATAGCAGGAGTGGTGCTCGCGGTGTCTCGTAGTGGGGACCACTGGTTTGGAGGAGCGGTTGCCGGTGCCACGGCAGTGCCTGCCGCCAGCGCGGCGCCTGCTCAGGGAGCGGAGAGGAGCCGGGCAGGGCAGGGAAAAGCTACGGTACGGCAGAGGGGAAACCGCAGCTCCTGAGCATCCTCCTCCTCCTCCTCCTCCTCCTCTGGGGCAGGACCTGCTGCGGAGCCCAGCCTTGCCCGGTCCTCACCCCGGCACTGCCCGGGGAGCCCCGAATGTGTCGTCCCCGCGGGCGGGAGGGACTTGGTGCAGTTGGATGAGATGGTCGTTGTGGGTCCCGTCCAGCTGACATGTTCCTATTCCGTTCCACGCGGCGCTGTGCTCTTCTGCGCTGTGCTCGTTGCGGCGCTGAGGCGAGGTGCACTGGTGAGGGGCTGCAGCAGCCGGTGCTTGTGCTGGGGTCACCCCAGGGCGGGTTCTCGCTCTGGGAGCCGTGCGGTGGCCGCGCTGCCCATGCCCCCCGCTCCTGCGGTGCCGCTCAGGGTCACATCGCCTGACCCGGCTCCCGTCCTCCTCCCCGCACGCTCCGGGGCCGATGGCGGAGGGCGGGCAGGCAGAGCCGGGGGGGATTGTAGAGTCATGGAATGGATTGGGTTGGAAGGGACCTTGAAGGTCATCCAGTCCCCCCCCTGCCCTGGGCAGGGCCACCTCCCCCCAGCCCAGGTCGCTCCCAGCCCCGTCCAACCCGGCCTTGAGCACCCCCGGGGATGGGGCAGCCACAGCCCCTCGGGGCACCCTGCGCCGGGGGCTCACCGCCCCCACAGGGAAACATATCTTCCTCAGATCTCATCTCAATGTCCCCTCTGTCAGTGTGGAACCGTCCCCCTCCTCCCATCGCAGCAGGCCCTGCTAAGATCCTCGTCCCCATGATGTGGGGGTAGTTCACGCCGCGGTGTCCCCGCTCAGGCGGTGGCGGGCGGTCCCTGGGGTTAGGGTCGGGGGCGGCTGGGGACGGACAGACAGCCCTCCCCGGGGTCGGGGTCTGCCGCCACGCACGGGGCGGGTCCCTGCTGCGAGCCGGGAGGGGGAGCAGCCACCCACGGGACCCCCCATCTCCCCCACCCCCCCGAGCTGCCCCTCCAGGGGCCGGCACAGGTCCCGGCGGCATTGAGCCGGTGCCCGCTCCTCCTTCTCCCACGGGCAGCGGTGCTGGGGCAGGCAGGGGGGAGGGGGGCTGGTGGGGCTGGAGCTGGCGCAGTGGGGAGGAGGCGAGACCCCACAGGCGTCTCGCCGGTGTCACCGCCGTCCCCGGGGCCGGCGTGAGTCAGGGCCGGCGCAGGCAGCAGCAGGACCCCGCCAGCCCGCGGGCAGCGGCCGAGCCTCTGGGATAAGCTGGGGGTCAGCGGGCGCTGCGGTGGCGGTGGGGGAGCCCTGAGGCCGTCGTGGCACTGTGGGAGGGGTGGTCATCCCCATACTGGGAGCCCAAATGCTCCCCCGTCCCCTCTCTGCCTGCGCGTCCACCCTCTGCCCCCCGTGGGGGGAGACGGACGGGAGAGCGGCGCTCCCGGTGAGGCCGAGGACGGGCACGGAGCTGCCGAGGCGCAGCAGCCTCCGGGGGGGACGGGACGTCTGTCCTGGGCACTGGTGCGGGACTCGAAGGGGATGGACACGACTGGGGGGGTTTGCTCGTGCCAGGGCTCCCCGCGGGTCCGGGCTGCTGTCTGCGCGCGTCGCTTCGGTGTGAAAAGGTGACGCTCCTGCCCAGCGCGGTGCTGCACGGCTCGCCGCCGCTGGGACGGCGCAGGAGGGTGCTGTGCCGGCGGGGGAGACGCAGCCCCTCGCGAGGAGGGTGGGCTACGGCGCGGAGAGCCGGATCCCGGGGCTGACCCCAGTGGGAGCAGAAGGGGCGGCGTGCCAAGCCCGCCCTGGGCGGCAGTTGTGGCGCGGCGCGGCGATGCGCGGCAGCATGGAGCTGCGCCAGAGCTGGCAGGGAGCTGGCACAGCCCGTGCCGTGCCAGGCGTCGCCCCGGCCCCGCTTTTAGGAGAGCTGAAGCTCACAAAACCCGCACTTAAATGCCCGGCGCTTGCCGGGGCGAAGGCTCCGCCACGTTTGGCGCTGCGGCATCGACGGGACGGGCACCATGGACGGGACGGGCACCCTCTGCCTCAGCTCCTGCTCCTGCTCCTCTCCCTGCAGCGGTGGTGGCCGTTTCCCCCACTGCAGTCCCTCCCCAGTCTCCCCGGCTGCTCCGGGGCCACCCTGGCTCCAGCGCCGAGCCGGGGGGTGGCAGAGGGGCGGGAGGGGGTTGAGGGTCTTGGGGTGCCGGGCACAGGGCCCTTTGCCTGCTCCGGGCTGGTCCCCGCACCTCCCAGCGCCACGTCCCCCGCTCCTGCCCGCTGCCTCACCCCCCCAGCCGAAGCCCCCCGCCCTCCAGCCCCCTGCCCCTCTCCCGGCTGTCCCCAGCGCCGCTGTCGGGTGGGTGACAAGCAGGCGGCACGTCCCCCTTGTCCCATGGCACTGGGGGTCTCTCCCTCTGCCCTCGCTGGCACCCAGACCCGGGACCCCGCACCCTGCACCCCTTCCTGGCAGCTCCGGCACTGAGCAGCGTGGCTTCCCCGCTGGCTGCTCCGTCACGCCCACGTCCCCATGTCGCCGCGTCCCCACATTCCCACGTCCCCATGTCCCCATATCCCCATGTCCCGCTGCAGTGCATCACCCGCCGGCTCCTCCGCGAGCTGACGTGCGTTATCGTTCTAAGAGTTTATGGCACGTGGCTGTGTCACGGTCCCGGTAACGCACACTGCTCCCGGTGGGACTGACCGCTCTGGGGTGTGCTGGGCTGCTGCTCCCCGGCAGCCGCCCCCCGGAGTGTCCCGGTGTGGGAGACAGCGGAGCATCCCGGCCCAGGGAAAATTGGAGCATCCCAGTGTGGGGACATCGGAGCATCCTGGTCCTGGGGACACCGGAGCATCACAGCCCAGGGAAAATCGGAGCATCGCGGCCCGGGGGACACCGGAGCATCCCAGTGCGGGGACACCACAGCATCCCGGCCCGAGGGAGCCCGGAGCATCCCGCCGTGGGGACGTCGGAGCATCCCGGCCCGGGGGGATCCCGGAGCACCGCGGGGGGGGGACTACAGCTCCCGGCATGCCGCGCGCGGGAGCCTTTGTCCGCCCGCCCCGCCGCGCTCCCGCCCTCGGCGGCCATCGGCGCCGGTGCCCGTTCCGCCCTTCCGCCGCGCCGCCGGTGAGAGCGGGGCCGCCGCGGGCGGGGGGGCACCGGGGGGGCACCGGGAGGGGGGACACTGGGGCAGACGGGGGGGGGGGCACCGGCACAAGCGGGGGCGGTACCGGCACAGGCGAGGGGACACCGGGAGGGGGACACCGGTACAGGTGGGGGGTACCGGCACGGGCGGTGATGGCACCGGGAGGGGGACACCGTGACAGGAGGGGGGGCACCGGGACAGGCAGCGGGGACAGCGGCGCAGGTTGGGGGTCACCGTGAGGGGGGGCGCAGCGGGGACGGGGGGCGCAGCGGGGACGGCGCGGGGGACACCCTGCGGGGGGGCGCGGGGGGGGGACCCGGGGATGGGGACACCCTGCGGGGGCCTCCGCGCCCCCCCCCCCCGTCCCCTTCCCCCGGTGGGTGCGGGACCGGGATGCTGCGGGGGGTGTCCGGCTGCCCCCCGGGGCTGAGCGCCCCCGAACCCCTCCGACCCCCCCCCGAAAAGCCCCCCGGCTCCAGCCATCCCCCCTGGCTGGGATGGTTGGGGGCGCCGCCGCTGCCGGCCGGGCTGGGGAGGGGACGCTCAGGTGGGGGCGGGGGGGGTGCCACCCCCCAAAGGAGGGGGACCCCCTGCAGTGGGGCAGGAGGGGGGGACGGGGCTGCCTTTCCCAGCCCTGTGTGCCGTGGGAAGGGGGGGGTCACCCAGAGCACCCCCGGCTGCGCAGGGGCGTGCAGACACCCCCCACCCCCCAGGGCGAGTTCTTTGCGGGGGGCTGGTGGCAGCGGGCGCAGGGCCCCCGAAACCGGGGACGTTCATCTCGGTCTTGGGGTGTCCGCCCCGACACCGCGAGACCAAACCCCAATAAACCAGAAGGACACGCGCTGCTGCGCGGCTGGCGCGCCCGGCGCTGGTTCTGGGGCAGCGCTGGTTGTTCCATGAGCCGTTGGCGGCGGGAGCGGGCCGGGGCTCGGTACGCACCGGCACTTTTGGCGACAGCCTTATGGCACCGGCGCTTTCCTGCGGCAGCTCTGCCGGCGGCCCCACACCCCGAGAACTTCTGCCCGTGGTGCCGTGAAGGGCGCGGGGCGACGGGGCAGGGGGCCGGGCATCACCCTCTTGGGGTCCCCGGGGGGTCCCAGGCCGGGCAGGGGGGGCAGCGGGGTGGGAAGGGGCTGTGCCGTGGGCACAGGGATGGCACCGTTTGGTTTTCCCCAGGGGCGGCGCGATGGGATGGAGAGTTACGGGTTTGCGGTTTGAAGGGGTACAGGTAAGGTGGGAGCTGCACGGGCTCCTGCTGAAGCTCATCCCGAAGCTCATCCCGAAATTCCCTGGGCTGGGGGCACGGGGGGAGCAGGATGGGGCTGGTCCGGCCCCCGCGCACGGCCGGCGGTGCTGGCGGGGTCCGCCCCAGGAGAGAGCCGCCCCGAGACCGAACCTCAAAAGACCCGAACCCCAACAACAGCCCCCCCAGCGCCCCCTTCCCGACGGCCCCGCGCACCCTCCGCACCCCTCCCAAACCCATCCGGGGCTGCGCCGGCGTCGCAGGAGGGCTGCGGTGGGCCGAGACGCCGTTGCGACTCCCTGCCTGCGCTTGGGGCCCGAGTCCCCGAGGGGCTGGCGGGGACGGAGCCGCTGGCGGGGGGGTCGGTGCGGGGGGGCAGAAGGGGTTTGGGGACAGGCGAGGTGGAGACGGGGTCTCGGAGGGGACAGCGGGACCCGCCCGCTCCCACCAGCGCTCGGTCTCAGGTCTCGGCACCGGTGCTGCCGGCGGCTTCGACACGACGGTTGTGTTGGTCTGGCGTGGCAGCCAGCGGCAGAGGGGGCCGCACGGGGGCTGCGGGGGACCAGCGCGGGGTGCCGGGGTTGCCGCCTGTCCCTCCCGGCAGCGGTGCCGGCACCAGCGCACGCTGCGAAGAGCGCGCAGGAGCGTTGTGGGGTCCGTTCCCGACCTTGTCCCGGGGTTAATCCCGGTTGCTCGGCGCACCAGCCCCCCTCTGGGCTTGTGCCCGCTCCGGTGGCACTTGCCACCCGTGTTCGGGAGGAGGGAGGCACGCTGCGCCGTCAGGGACATCGCGCCCGCGTGATGGGCCTGGCACCGCGCACCGCTTGGCTGCTGCGGCACCTCTCCCCTCCGTCCCTGCCGGCGACGCCGGGGGCTGCCGGGTCTCCCTGCGGGCACTGGTGCTGCCAGCGGGCGCTGCCACGACCGCCCTCCTTTGGCTCCTCAGCCCCGGCGACGAGCAGCCCTTTTCTGCACCGTTTCGGCTGTAAATCTCCGTTCTCAGAGGGTCTCCTTCGCCCTGACCCCACACCCCTGCCTCCCCCACCGCCGCGGCTGCCGGCCTGGGAGGAGCATCTCGGGGCGGCGATTTGGGTGATGTCGGGGTGACCCGGCGCCCGTCCCGTGCCGCGTATCCCCCAGCACCGTCCTCCTCAGCCCCGCTGCCGGCAGCGGCTCCCCGGGGCAGAGTGGGGCGATGGGGGGCCGGGGAAGGGGTGGAGGAGGGGGGTGTGGGCGCAGCCCGGTGTGCCGGAGCGGGGAGCCCGCAGGTCGGCGTCCTCCGGAGCACCCGCGTGTCTGCGGGCGCTCGCTGGCCCCGGGGCGGGCTGGAAGGAGACTTTGCCGTCCCCGGGCAGGTTCTTCTGGAGGGGGCCCCGGGACCCCCCGGCGATGGAGCGAGCGGAGCAGCCGTTTGGGGACGCCGGGCTGCGGGGGACGCCCGACACCGGCGGCACAGGTGAGACTGCCACAAGCTCCCGTGGGGACGTGGCTGCCCCGGCACCGTGGGGACTTCGCAGCACCCCCCACCCCCGGGGCCGTGGGACCCCCCAGGGCTGAGCTGCCGCGTCCCGCGGGGCCGCGTGTGGCGTCGGTGTGGGGGATGCCGTGCCCGGCACCGGCCGCCGGGATGGTTTCGGTTGGGCGAAGGTCCTCCTTGGGCTGCCCAGGGCTGGGTGGGGGTCTGCGGCTTGTCACCGCGCCATCCCCCGTGGTGCCCGCGGGGGAGGTTTCGTGCCCCCGCGCCCGGGAGCTGCCGACCTGGTGGCGGGCTGCCCACGCTGCCCGGGAACCCAAAATCGGCTTTATCTTCCTCAGGAAAGGGCCGGGCCGGTGTGAAGCGTGAGATCGTGGTGAAAACGGAGCCGGAGGAGGAGTCCTACATCGGCTGTCCCCAGGGCCTGGGTGCCACCGCCCCCAGTGTCCCCAGTGTCCCCAGTGCCGGTGAGCAGAGGGGGCGGCTGGGGGAGGGCTGGGAGGTTGGCGAGACCCGCAGCCCCCCGGGATGGAGTCCCCCCGTCCCATACGGACCGCTCCAGGTGACGTCCCGTACCGACTGCGTGGGGTGACGTTCCCGTGGGGACGTGGGAAGGGCCACCCGGGAGCTTTGGTGCCACGGGGCGTTCCCAGCGCCGTGTGGGAACCGGATTCCCTTCTGGAGGGAAAGGAGCGCTCCCTTTCCTTGCGGAACAGATATTTAATAACTCGGGGTGTTTCGGGTCCCCACGGTGCTGCATGCGGGGCGCCCCCCGGGCTCCCATGGGGACCCCCGCGCTGGGAGACGCCCCGCGGCTGTGGGGACCTGCTGGGGACCGGGGATGGAAGAGCGGGGAGCCGGAGCCGGCGCCGGCGCGGGCAGAGCGTGGGGACATCCCCGAGGGCGCGCGCTGCCCCCGAGCCGGACGCGCGGGCTGTGCCTTCCCTCCCGCAGGCGTCAAGGCGGAGGTGGTCGTTAAAAGCGAGGCCGAGGACGCGGCGTGCGGCGGTCACCGCCCCGGCGCCCGGGAGGGGGACGTGCCCCACCACCCCGCTGCCTGTGAGTGGGGCTGGGGGCCCCCGGGGGACGCGGCCGGGGGGGCGGATGCTTTGGGGGCTGCTGTGGGGGGGCGTCGGGGGGGAGACGGGTCTGGCAGAGGGCACGCGGCTGAGCACGGGGGGTGGCACTGTCCCACGCCACCATGGGGGTGGTGGCACTGCCCCACACTATCCTGGGGGAGGGGTGACACTCTGTCCCAGGCCACCCAGGGGATGGTGACACTGTCCCACGCCACCCTGGGGATGATGGCACTCTGTCCCATGCCACCTGGGGGACGGTGACACTGTCCCGTGCCACTCTGGGAATGGTGGCACTCTGTCCTGTGCCACCCAGGGGATGGTGGCACTCTGTCCCACGCCACCCTGGGGCTCGTGGCATTGCCCCACACTATCCTGGGGGGGGTGACACTCTGTCCCACGCCACTCTGGGGATGGTGACATTCTGTCCCACACCACCCAGGGGATGGTGACATTCTGTCCCATGCCACCTGGGGGATGGTGGCACTGTCCCGTGCCACCCTGGGGATGATGGCACTCTGTCCCATGCCACCTGGGGGACGGTGACACTGTCCCGTGCCACTCTGGGAATGGTGGCACTCTGTCCTGTGCCACCCAGGGGATGGTGGCACTCTGTCCCACGCCACCCTGGGGCTCGTGGCATTGCCCCACACTATCCTGGGGGGGGTGACACTCTGTCCCAGGCCACCCAGGGGATGGTGGCACTGTCCCACGCCACTCTGGGAATGGTGACATTCTGTCCCACACCACCCAGGGGATGGTGACATTCTGTCCCATGCCACCTGGGGGATGGTGGCACTCTGTCCCGTGCCACCCTGGGGATGGTGACATTCTGTCCGATGCCACCCGGGGGATGGTGGCACTGTCCCGTGCCACCCTGGGGATGATGGCACTCTGTCCCATGCCACCTGGGGGACGGTGACACTGTCCCGTGCCACCCTGGGGATGGTGACAGGCGCCGCGCTCTCCGCCTGCAGGCGATGCCAAGCCCGAGATCATCGTGAAGGTGGAGCCGGAGGAGGAGTTGTTCATCGGGTGCCCCCGGGGTCCGGGTGGCCCAGGAGCTCCTGCCCACCGCGGCGGCGCGGGTGAGCACCGGGGCGGCTCCGGGGGCTGCAGGGGGAGGCGTGGGGCAGGTCCCCCGGCTCGCTGGGGCCGGAGGCTCCTCGCCGCACGCGCGGCGTGTCGCAGCAGGTCAGCCTGCCGAGGGCCGGGCTGTGGGGTCCTGCCCCGCGTAGCCGAAACCAGCCAGAAGCGGAGCTTAAAGCATCGTCCGGGCGGTGGGTTCGGCTGAAATGTCCTTACGGCTCCTGAGGGAGCGCTGGGGGGTGGTCAGGGGGGCAGTGGCGGCTGGTGGGCTGGGGAACGGATTTTGGAGGCTGATGGAAGCTGAAAGCTTCAACCGGAGCCGGTAGACGGGGCAGACGCCGCCGGGCTCAGCCGGGGACGGGGCCTGAACGGGGCCTGAGCCTTCGGTGGGTGGCGGTGAGGCGCTGTGCGGGGGTCCCTGTTCCCGTCGTACGCTTCAGGGGGTGGGGGGAGAAGGAAGCCGCCTTCCTCGAGGGGGACTGAAGCCTTTTTGTGGGGGGACCTTTGGCATTTGCCACCGAAGGCGCTGAGCCGCCGCCGGGCGCTGTGCCGAGGCAGACGCGGTGCTGAGCAGAGCTGCTGCGAAGCCGGTGGTCGCGGGTGCCGCTGGTGAGCGACGCCGATTGCCGCTGCGGGATGGGTTCCTTCCCCCCCCCCCCCCCCCCCTTTGTGTTTGCGGCTTTATTCGGCATTTGGGTGTTTCTCAGGGTTCGGTGTGTGTCCCCCCGACGGACTCATGGGCGGTTTGTGGTGTCCGCGCTCTCCCTGCCGGTCCCGGGTGTCACTCGGCGGTGGGTGCGGGGGGACGGTGGGCGGGGGGGGGCGGCCGTGTGGGTCCCACCGCAGTCTCCCAGCCGCGGGAGCAAAGCCCGGGCTGCCCGGTGAGCCCGGTGCAGCCTCGCCGCTGGCGTTCTGTCCCCGGGGCTGCGGCAGCACCCGGCACTGCTCCCACGGCCCCCGCAGCCCCCCGTCCCTCGCCCAGCTACATCCCAAACCCGGCAGGAAGCTGCAGGGAGGGACCCCCGGTGCCGCTGCCAGCCGTCCGGGCGAGCTGCTCGTGCTGCCGCACTGGCAGAGCATCGCCCTGAGAGGGGGGGGGTCAGCCTGGAGAGGAGAAGGCTCCGCGGAGACCTGAGAGCCCCTTCCAGTGCCTAAAGGGGCTCCGGGAGAGCTGGGGGGGGACTCTGGGTCAGGGAGGGGGCCATGGGACGAGGAGGAATGGTTTTAGACTGGAAGAGGGGAGATTCAGGCTAGGTATTAGGAAGAAATTCTCTCCCGTGCGGGCGGTGAGCCCCCGGCGCAGGGTGCCCCGAGGAGCTGTGGCTGCCCCATCCCTGGAGGGGTTCAAGGCCGGGTTGGACGGGGCTGGGAGCACCCTGGGCTGGGGGGAGGGGTCCCCATGGCGGGGGGTGGCACTGGGTGGTCTTTAAGGTCCCTTCCAACCCAAACCGTTCTGTGACTCTATAGTTCTGCTTGTCCAGGCAGCCTCAGCAGCCGGGAATCCTTGCACGCTTTGCACGGGTTGCACAAGAGGTCCCAGCCCCTCCCGGGGGTCCCTGGTAGTGATGCCGTCCCCGCTCGCTCCCTGCGGCACGAGCTGGGGCTGCTGGCAGTGCCGGGGGCGGCAGCCTGCTGTCCCCCACCCCGAGCTCCCAAAACGGACCCCGCGGCTGCCAATCCCCCGCGGTCTTTGCATCGGTCCGCACCCTCCTCCATCAGGAAATCCCAGTGACGCTGCTCATCCGCACCGCTCCCACTCACCCTGTGCCGGTGCCACCCAGTTTGGGGGGCTCCCCTTCTCCCGGGGGCGGAAAAGGGACTCTCCGGCTGAAGCTGTGGGGGGATGTCGGCATTTTTGGCTTTGGAGGAGAGACCGCACGTGGCACCTTTGGGTGGGCCGGGACGTGGCGGTGGGACCTGCCTGGCTGCCCAGGACAGGGCGGCTTCGTCCAGCTCCTGCCTCACCCCGACGCGCTCGCGCACGTTAGCGCAGCCCCACGGCCGGGACCAGCCTCACCGCGGCACCGGGGCAGCGGGAGGTGCCGGTGTCCCGCGGGGGGCGCGGGTCGGAGGTCCGCGGCAGCCTCGGTGGGAACGTGTGCCGGGGATGTCCCGAGAGGGGCTGTGGGGAGGGGCTGAGCGCGGCTGCGGGGGTCTCCCGGGAGGGCTCTGGGCTGTGGCAGGTGACGGCCGGGCTGCCCTTCTCTTGGCAGACGGCGGCGATGGTGGCGAGCGGTGCCCCAAGGAGGAGCCGGAGGAGGTGAAACCAGAGGCGGCCGAGCTGGAGAAGGGTCTGGGGGCTGCCTCGGGGGGCTCCCTCGGGCCCCGGCCCCGCGTCAGCCAGTGGACGGTGCGGCAGGCGCGGGGCGCCGTGGCCGAGCTCCGGTGCACTCCGGCGGCGCCTGGGGGTCCGTGGGCCACCCCCGAGCCCCGGGGGCTGTGCCTGGAGAAGGGCAGGGCTGCGGCGGTGCCGGTGAGCGGCGCTGGGCAGAACCCCCCCTCTGCCTGCGGGGTGGGCAGCGCCGTGGCCCCCGGCACCGAGCCGGCACGGCGTCCCCGCAGCCAAGCGGCCGCGCGTCCCTTCGCCTGCAGCGAGTGCGGGAAGAGCTTCCAGCACCGGGGGAACCTCATCACCCACCTGCGGGTGCACACGGGGGAGAAGCCCTTCGCCTGCACCGTCTGCGGCAAGAGCTTCAGCCAGAAGGGCGACCTGATGCGGCACCAGCGCATCCACACGGGCGAGAAGCCGTTCGAGTGCACCGTCTGCGGCAAGAGCTTCTGCTCCAAGCAGACCTTCGTCCTGCACCAGCGCATCCACACGGGCGAGAAGCCCTTCTCCTGCAGCGAGTGCGGCAAGAGCTTCAACCGCAAAGCCAACTTCATCACCCACCAGAAGATCCACCGCGGCGAGCGCCCCTTCATCTGCGCCGAGTGCGGCAAGGGCTTCTGCGCCAAGAAGACATTCATCCTCCACCAGAAGATCCACATCGGCGACCGGCCCTTTGGCTGCTCCGAGTGCGGCAAGAGCTTCAGCCGCAACGGTGACCTGACGCGGCACCAGCGCATCCACACCGGCGAGCGCCCCTTCGCCTGCGCCGACTGCGGCAAGTGCTTCAGCCACAACGGCGAGCTCATCAAGCACCAGCGCATCCACACGGGCGAGAAGCCCTTCACCTGCACCGAGTGCGGCAAGAGCTTCAACCGCAAGGGCACCCTCATCACCCACCAGCGCATCCACACGGGCGAGCGCCCCTTCGTCTGCCCGGAGTGCGGCAAGACCTTCAACCTGAAGACCACGCTGATGAAGCACAAGCGCATCCACACGGGCGAACGTCCCTTCACCTGCCTGGAGTGCGGCAAGAGCTTCAAGTACAAGGGCAACCTCCGGACCCACCACCTCACCCACACGGTGGAGCGGGTCTACCCCTGCACCGAGTGCGGGAAGATCTTCAGCCACAAGAAGGAGCTGACGGTGCACCAGGGCGCGCACACGGAGGAGAGGATCCTCTCCTGCTACCGGGAGGGAGAGTCCTTCAACCCCTTCCTCCCCATGCACCCGCTCCTCATGTCCTGCTCCCCGCTCCCGGTGCCGCTGGAAGCCTTGTCCAAGTACAAGTAGGAAGGCTGGCGGCAGCGGGGAGAGCCCGGCGTCCTCCCCGTGGCACGACCCCGTGGCTGGAGCGGCGACAGGAGGAACGACGCCATCGCGAGAGACTTAGACCTGCTGTGGGGCCGGCGGCAGAGCGCGGCCGGCGGGCGCCGCGGTGGAGCCACGGGTCCCCAGGGAGGAGGCGCTGGCTACGGGTGCCGCCGGCTTTCGGCAGAGCTGGGGCCTGCGGCCGCTTGCGGGGACAGGCGGTTGGGCTGGGACGCGGTGGGAGGGGGCTGCGCGCCGGCACCGTTCGTATCCCCAGGTCGCGCGGGGGCTTCGTCGTCCCCCACCCCGGCGTCGCCGTCTCTTTTGCTGTTTAGAAACCTGTTAAAAGCGAACTGCGATGGGTCGATGTGAAGACTGGGGCCGCCTCGTCCCTCCCCGGCAGCACTGGGCTGTCCCCTCGATGGCTTTTCTGTCCCCGATGCTGCATCCGGGCCGGCACGGCCACCTCCCCGCCGTCCTCCGCGCCGTGGCAGACGCGGCCCCCCCTTGTCCTGTGCAGAGGGACCCCTGTTCTGCTGCTCGTTGGAAAGGGGCAATGCCGAAGCTGAGAGTCGTCGTTTCTCCTTCTCCCTATCGGACACGCGGACACTGGACTTGGAGAAGAGCTGACAGCGCACACGGTGCAGCGCCGCCATTCCCTTCCCCGGCACAGCCCTGCGCCGCGATGCCCCGTGCGCCATGGCCCACCCTGGCTCGGCGGCGGCTCCGTAACCCTCTTTCCCTCCCCTAAATCCTAACACACTTCGCCGAGCCTTGTTTTTTGGAATCCTTCCTTCCCCGGCCGGTGCCTGCTGTACCCCCGGGTTTATTCCTCAACCCCGGTGCACCCCCCGGGTCTGGCACCGCTCCTGGGGGGGTGCCGAGGGCTCCCCAGCTCTATCGCCAGCTTGCCCCATGGCTCCAGGTGATGGTCCTTCCTTGCCCTCAGTTTCCCCATCTGTGAAATGGGGGCAATACTGCCTGCTGGAGCCGCCTGCCCGGGCGGGGGGGTTTAACCCCTTCCTGACCGGGCAGAGCCCCCGGGGCTGGCGAAGGCTGGGCTGGGGGGGGATCACTGCTGCTGGGTGGCAGGGACTGCTGCGGCTTCGGTGACGTGTGAGAGTACCCCGGTGAGCCCCTGAGATGCAGGAGGCAAGGCCCACGTGTATTTATAGCTCCATTCTTTTTCTTTTCCTTTTCTAATCTAGAAACTAATAAAAAGTGAAAACGTGTGCGGGAACCCCTTTGTCTGGTACAATTTGCTGCTTATTTCCGCTGGCCGTGCCCCGCCGCGGGAGCTGGCGCGGTCTCCGGCGTTGTCTCCGGTTTGGGGCCAGCGCCTCTGCCCTGGAAGCTTCCTGCAGGACACGGGCATCCCGGCGCTGGCGGTGCCCCCCGCTCCTGCACGCAGCCCCCCCACCCCGCAGAGGAGTCGCCCCCGGTGCTGCCGCCAAAGCACAGCGGGGCACCCGCGTCCCTGTGGGTGGGGGGCGTAGGGGGGCACCCA
Organism: Vanellus vanellus; assembly: GCF_965231255.1. NCBI lineage: Eukaryota > Metazoa > Chordata > Aves > Charadriiformes > Charadriidae > Vanellus > Vanellus vanellus. The sequence continues at coordinate 615,395 of NC_138906.1, forward strand.
CGTCCCTGCAGTGGGTGTGTGGGTCATCGGGGGGGCACCCGCATCCCTGCGGGGGAGGGTATGGGGGGAGCACCCACACCTCCACGGGTGGGGGCACGGAAAGGCACCTGCATTCCCGTGGGTGTGAGCTGGGGGGGTACCCGCGGCCCCGGGGCAGGTAGGAATGGTGGTCCCATGGTGCAGCCCCCCACGGGGCTGCCACGGGGTACCGGTGTTCCCCGGCCATGGGCATCCCCCAGACGGGACCGCGGAGGGGACCCCGGCCCCAACAGCCTCCCCCTCCCCTCCTCTGGCTTCCCCCCAGCCCCACTGGACCCCCGGTGCTCCCCCACCACCCAGTTCCCCCCCGGTGCTCACCCCTGCCCGTGCCCCCACGGACACACCGCTCCGTGTCCCACCCCCGGATGGGGCCCCCCCGGATGGGGCCCCGCTGCCACCGGCACTGGGGGGGGCTCAGCCTGACCCGCTTCGGGGGCTCGGCCCCCCCGGGGCAGCGCCGCGCGTCCTCCTCCCACCGCTCGGGGCTACTGGAGAGGAGTCCGTGGCAATGCTGAACTCTGTAACCTGTCCCAGAGGGACCCGGGGTGCGCTTTGGGGTGGAAATACCTCTGAGCTGCTGTACCCGTGGTTCGAGCCGTGTGTTACAGGAATTGCTGTCGCGGGAACCGCCCGACCTGATGGAGGAGAAGACTTTCAAGAAGCAGTGACCCGACCTGAGCTGCCTTTGAGGCCCGGTGACCCCACGCGACACCCCACCTCTGCCGTCCCGAGTGGCCACCGGAACCGATGGAGGCCGAAGTCGTGGACTAAATGAACTCAGTGGCCGTTTTGTGGGCATTTGTGGGCATTTTACAGAGATTTTACGGGCCCGTAGAGTAGGGGAATGTGTGTTACATCGAAGGATGGGAAGGGGGACGGTGGTTAAGGAGGATGTGCAGGACGGTGTGGGACCTGAGCCTGAGGTCCATGGTGCGGCATGAGGGGTGGAGAATGTGCTGGCTTTGGCTGGGGTAGAGTTCCTTTTCTTCCCAGTAGCTGGTACGGGGCTGTGTTTGGGCTTTGTGCTGGAAACAGCGTTCAGAACACAGGGATGTTTCCCTACGGCTGAGCAGCGCTTACACAGAGTCGAGGCCTCTTCTGCTCCTCACCCCGTCCCACCAGCGACGGGCTGGGGGTGCCCGGGGACCGGGGAGGGGACACAGCCGACCCCGACCGACCAGAGGGCTGTTCCTCGCCAAGTGACGTCACGCTCAGCAGATAAAGGCGGGGAAGGAGAAGAGTCGTTCCTCACTTTCACTCTCCCGACTCTCTCCCCATCCCACGGCGGGAGCGGCGGCGGTGTGGCTCTTTGCTTCTGGCGGGCGCTAAACCAGAACGGCGACGCTCATGGGTGCGACCACACGGGCAATTCATTACCCACCCAGGGGTCCATCCGTCAGATCCATGTCTCTCCCATTTAGAGATGGGGATGTGGTGCAGGACAGCACGAGAACCAGTAGATGGTGTCAGCTGATCTGCCCTTATCCACCAACGCTGTAATGCCAGGGTAGGCGGCCGCCAAATCTGCCAGGCACGACTCGCCCTTGGTGAAGCCGTGTTGGCTGTCACCAATCATCTCCTTATTTCCTTGTGCCTCAGCAGAGTTTCCAGGAGGATCTTCTCCATGACCTTGCTGAGGAACAGGGCTGAGACTGACTGGCCCGTAGTTCCCCGAGTCTTCCTTTCCTCCCTTTTTAAAACTGAGGGTTACGTTTCCACTTTTCCAGCCCGTGGGAGCTTCACCGGTGTCATGGTTTGGTCCAGACCGGCCGCTGAGGTGAGGGACAGATGCTCTCCCCCACCTCTCTCTTCAAGGAGAGGAGAGAGAGAAAGAGACTTATGAGTTTAGGAGGAACTGAACTACTTTAATGACATATTAATAATAAAAAGAAAATAATGAAATATGTACAAAACCGTATCAAGCTCCCAGGATGACGATCACATCACTGGGAAGCCCCAGACTGGACTCAGTGATGGACAGGAACTGGGTTCCAGATCTGCATTCAGCGTGGGGGCCCGAGGCAGACGGACAGACAGAGTCCTCCTCGGCCGTCGGCCACTGACGGGAGAGCACTGACCCTTCGATCCCTCAGCTTTGCACCGAGCGAGAGGCAGAGGGGACGGAACGGCCCCCGGTCGGGTTTGGGTCCCCCGTCCTGCGCGCTCCTCCCGCCGGTGGGACCCCTCTGCGCTCTCCCGCTGCCGCCCCTCCGCCGGGGCACGGAGCAGCGTGAGCCGGGCCGGTGTCGGAGCCGCGAGCGTGCGCAGGAGCCCGCGCGCACCGTGCCTGGGCAGCAGCTACGGCCGCCGTCTGGTCACTCTGGCAGCGAACAGTTTCCCCGCGGTGCGCTGGTCTCCCATTCCATTCCGGAGAGAGCCCAAGTTTTCCCCGGTCCTCCTTTGGTCACTGCCATACCTATAGAGGGCTTTCTTGTTCCCCCCGACGCCCCCGGCCAGGTTCCCCTCTCTCTGGGCTTTAGCCTTCCACCCTGATCCCCCCCGGGCTGCCTGCCCTTGCTTCCACCCTCTGGGGCTCCTTTTCACTTTTGAGCGCGTCCAGGAGCTCCTTGGTCATCCGTGTAGGCCTCCTGCTGGTTTTGCCCGACTTCCTCTTCCCTGGGATGCACCGTTCCTGAGCTTGGAGGAGGTGGTCCTTGGCTACCAACCAGCTTTCTCGGGCCCCTCTTCCCGCCGGGGCTTTATCCCCCGTCCTCTGCCAAGCACAGCCCTGAAGAGGCCAAAGTCTGCTCTCCTGCAGCCCAGGGCAGCGAGCTTACTGCGCGCCCTCCTCGCCACCATAAGGGTCTTGGACTCTGGCACCGGTTCTCTTTGATATCTTTACCAACAACCTGCACGAGGGGAGGGAGTGCACCCTCAGTCAGTTTGCAGGGGACACCACGTTGGGCGGGAGTGTTGACCTGCTGGAGGGTAGGAAGGCTCTGCAGAGGGATCTGGACAGGCTGGATCGATGGGCCGAGGCCAACCGTGTGAGGTTCAACCAGGCCAAGTGCCGGCTCCTGCCCTTGGGTCACACCAACCCCATGGACGCTACAGGCGTGGGGCAGAGTGGCTGGAAACTGCCGGCGGAGAAGGCCCTGGGGGTGTTGGTCGACAGCGGCTGAACAGGAGCCGGCAGTGTGCCCAGGTGGCCAAGAAGGCCAACGGCATCCTGGCCTGTGTCAGCAATAGTGTGGCCAGCAGGAGCAGGGCAGTGACCGTCCCCCTGTCCTCGGCACTGGTGAGGCCCCACCGCGAGTGCTGTGCTCAGTTTTGGGCCCCTCACGACAAGAAAGACATTGAGGTGCTGGAGCGTGTCCAGAGAAGGGCAGCGGAGCTGTGGTGGGTCAGGAGCACACGTCTCATGACTCCGTTGAGCATCTCGAACCTGTCATTCGTTGTTCGTTGCAGTCTGAAGTGATTTTGCTTAGAATAAAGTTTGAGTTTACCACTGCCTCGTTTAATTCCTCCTGAGTTTCTGGGACAGAGACCCACGTCCCGGCTGGGGGGGAGGCTCGGGGGGGGCACCCACATCGTGTACACGGAGGGCCCCCACATCCCCTCTGGCGCTACACCCCCATCCCGGCGGGGGGGAGACGGCAGCACCCGCCCCCCCGGGGCCGTACGGAGCCGGTGGGGGCGGAGGAGCGGGACTACACCTCCCGTGCTGCACCGGCGGAGGGCGGCCCTCCCCTCCCCCCTCCCCCCCCCCGCTCTGACGCCACCGCCGGGGCCGCCTTTGTCCGCGCCCGCGGCCCGGCCGAGCAGGTAGGGGGGGGGCGGCACCGCGGGCATCCCCCGGCGGGGCGGCCCCGGGAGGGGACCTCGGCCCGGGCTGCTCCTCCCCTCCCCTCCCCCCCCCTCCGCCGGGACCCCCCGACGGCAGCAGCACCGACGGAGGGCGGTGCGCGGCGCCTCCCGGGGCGCGGGTTCCCCCCGCCCCCCCCCCGCTCACACCCGCCGCGCGTCCCACCCCCGGCCGGGGCCCCGCCGCCACCGGCGCTGGGGAGGGCTCGGCCCCCCCCCGGGGCGGCGCTGCGCGTCCGCCTCCCGCCGCTCGGGGCGCGCGCGGGGCCGTGGGGAGCCCCCCCCCTCCCGCTCGGCGGCCGCTGCGGGCCCTCGCGCCGCGCCGGGGGGGGGGCGCCGGGGGGGGGGCGCGGCGGGGGGGGGCGGGGCGGAGGGGCGCGCGTGCCCCCGCCGGAGCCCCCGAGGCGGCTGTCCCGGCGGCGCCCGGCCCGGCAGCGGGGGGCCGTCCTCGGAGGCGCTCGGCCGCGGCGCGGCGGGCCGGCCTGAGCCGGGCGCGCTTCTCGCCGCAGATGGCGGTGACCTTCGAGGACGTGGCCGTCTACTTCTCCCCCGAGGAGTGGGCAGAGCTGGCGGGCTGGCAGCGGCGGCTCTACCGGGAGGTGATGCGGGAGAACTACCAGGCGGTCGCCTCGCTGGGTGAGGGCTCTGCGCCGCCGCCGGGACGGGGGGCTCGAGGCGGGATGCACCTGGAGTCATCGGAGCTCATCAAATCGCTGTGGCTGGAAGGGACCTTTAAGATCACCAAGTCCAACCATCCACCCAACCGGACAAAACCACTTCTACACCACGTCCCCGAGTACCACGTCCACCTTTTTTTAAACACCTCCAGGGGTGGCGAATCGCCCCCTCCCCGGGCAGCCCCTTCCAATGTTTGATAACCCTTGCAGTGAAAAAGGGTTTCCTAATCTCCAATCTCACCCTCCCCTGGCATAGCTTGAACCCATTTCCTCTCGTCCCATCACTTGCCACCAGGGAGAAGAGGTCAGCCCCCCCCTCGCTACCCCCTCCTGTCAGGGAGCTGTAGAGGGCGAGAAGGTCTCCCCTCGGCCTCCTCCTCCCCAGGCTGAGCACCCCCAGGGCCCTCGGCCGCCCCTCACAGGACGTCTGCTCCAGACCCCCCACAGCTCCACTGCCCTTCTCTGGACACACTCCAACGATTCAATGTCCTTCTTGTTGTGAGGGGCCCAAAACTGAACACAGCACTCGAGGTGGGGCCTCACCAGTGCCGAGGACAGGAGGGCGGTCACTGCCCCAGTCCTGCTGGCCACGCTGTTGCTGACACAGGACAGGATGCTGTTGGCCTTCTTGGCCACCTGGGCACACTGCCGGCTCCTGTTCAGCTGCTGTCGACCAACACCCCCCGGGCCTTCTCCGCTGGGCAGCTTTCGAGGCACTCTGCATCTTTAAGGATGGGATGGGGATGGGGATGGGATGGGGTAGGGTGAGATGGGATGGGATGGGATAGACTATTTCAGTTGGAAGGGACCTACAAGGGCCATCTCGCCCAACTGCCTGAGCTCTTCAGGGCTGACCAAGTCCCAGCCTGGTGTTAAGGATGTTGTCAAAGGCCTCTCCAACAGTGCCAGGCGTGGGGCGCCCACCACCTCTCCAGGTGCCGCTGTCGGTCCCGGCAGTGCGGGAGAAGGTTCCTCTCTCTCTTCCCTGACCAGGCTGGTGCACCATCAAGCCCGAGATCATCTGCCAGCTGGAGGGAGGAGAGACGCCGTGCGTGCCAGCCCCCCCCGGGGCGCAGCAGAGGCACCGCAGCCCTGAGCCAGGCGGGTACCCGCGGGCTGCGGGGGTCGGGGGGTTGCAGCAGCACCGTCCCCTTGGCCCCGCGTGCTCCGTGCCCCAGGGAGGGTGGGGGGCCCGTGGGGTGCCCATGTCGCTCTGCGTGGGGAGGGGTCCCCAGCAGTGACCCCGACCTCTCCTCCCCAGCAGGCAGTGACGTCCGGAGGCAGCGGGAGGATGGGGGTGTCACCCAGGGGCTGCCAGACCCCACCGCCCTGGTCCTGGGGATGCTCGAGCGGGGCAGGAGGCGGTGGGGAGGCATCCCGGCCAAGGTGCTGCCATCCCGGCCTCCCTGCAGCCCCCTTGCTCCCAAGAGACCCCACGCCTGCACCGAGTGTGGGAAGAGCTTCAGTAAGGTACAGGACCTGAAGAAGCACCAGCAGACGCACACGGCCGCGCGGCCCTTTCCCTGCCGGCACTGCGGCCGCTGCTTTCGGCTGAAGCAGATCCTGATGACGCACCAGAAGGTGCACAGTGGGGAGAAGCCCTTCGGCTGCACCGAGTGTGGAAAGCGCTTTGCTCAGAAGCACAACCTGCTGATCCACCGGCAGATGCACACTGGCGAGAAGCCCTTTGTCTGCGGCCACTGCGGCCACCGGTTCAGGCAGAAGTACCACCTGGTCAGCCACCAGCGCATCCACACCGGGGAGCGCCCCTTCGCCTGCGCCCACTGCCCCATGGCCTTCAGGGACAAGCAGTCCCTCACCATCCACCAGCGGATCCACACGGGGGAACGTCCCTTCACCTGCACCCGCTGCCCCATGGCCTTCAGGCGCAGGCAGACCCTCACCAACCACCAGCGGGTCCACACCGGGGAGCGCCCCTTTGCCTGTGCCCGCTGCCCCAAGGCCTTCAAGGACAAGCACACCCTCACCGTCCACCAGAGTATCCACACCGGGGAGCGCCCCTTCGCCTGCACCCGCTGCCCCAAGGCCTTCAGGAAACAGGCGGCTCTTAAGCAACACCAGTGGGTTCACACTGGGGAGCGCCCCTTCGCCTGTGCCCACTGCCCCATGGCCTTCAGGCGCAGGCAGACCCTCACCATCCACCAGCGGGTCCACACTGAGGAGCGCCCCTTTGCCTGCGCCCACTGCCCCAAGGCCTTCAAGGACAAGAAGACCCTCACCATCCACCAGCGTGTTCACACCGTGGAGTGCTCCTTTGCCTGTGCCCACTGCCCCAAGGCCTTCAAGGACAAGAAGGGCCTCAGTGCCCACCAACGGGTCCACACTGGGGAACGTCCCTTTGCCTGTGCTCACTGTCCCAAGGCCTTCAGGGACAGGACAGCCCTCACCATCCACCAGAGCATCCACACCGGGGAGCGACCCTTTGCCTGTGCCCACTGCCCCAGGGCCTTCAAGAACAAGAAGACCCTCACCGTCCACCAGCAGGTCCACACTGGAGAGCGCCCCTTTGCCTGTGACTGCTGCCCCAAGGTCTTCAGGAACAAGACGGCCCTCAAAATCCACCAGCGGGTCCACACTGGGGAGCGCCCCTTCGCCTGCTCACACTGCCCCAAGACCTTCAAGCAGAAGCAGGCCCTCACCATCCACCAGCGTGTGCACAATGGGGAGCGCCCCTTCCTCTGCGCCTACTGCCCCAAGACCTTCAAGCAGAAGCAGGTCCTCACCGTCCACCAGCGCATCCACATTGGGGAGCGCCCCTTCGCCTGCGCCCATTGTAATAAAGCCTTCAGGGACAAGCAGGCCCTCACCATCCACCAGCGGGTCCACACTGCGGAGCGCCCCTTCGCCTGCGCCCTCTGCCCCAAGACCTTCAAGCACAAGAACGCCCTCACTGTCCACCAGCGGGTCCACACTGGGGAGAAGCCCTACAAGTGCGGCGAATGCGGCAAGACCTACAGCTGGAAGAATGGCCTGAATCGCCACCAGCGTATGCACCAGGTTCCGCTGGTGGTGCCCGAGGGTGGCCTGCGGGAGGAGGAGGGTCCATCCCCGGTGTGAGGGTGGGCAAAGGTCAAGCCCTTCCAGTCCAGCAGCTGTGAGAAGCAGTTTTGGGATGAGGGGATCACACTGGCCCACCAGCGTACCCATGGCACCTCCAGCCTTTGGCCGCCTCTGCAGCCTGGCGCCCGTAAAAAATTCCACTCTGGGGCTCACGGCTCACCCTGTCTTGCCGTCGCTCGACGTGGAAGCTGCAGGTCCAAGGAGAAGGCTTCAGGACCCCTCGTCCCTCCTTGCTGGGGGGTTTCTCCCACCTCTGCCTTGCCACGGCACCCATCTGCCTGCCGGCCGGCTGCCGGTGGCCATGGGCCTTCTCGGGAGGCGGTGTGGACAGAGGGTGAGCGCTGGGGGTCTGAAGGACATCGTCCCCACCCCGGGGTCAGTGACTGCCGTTTGGTGGAGGGTGTGCAGGGGAAGGAACGGCTTTGCTGCTCACCAACCAGAACCTGAAGCCCAGCCCGCTCCCCCGTGGCGATTCCTGCCCACCCGCTCTGGTATCAAAGACCCATTTGGTTAGTTTGGGTCAGGCAACCCGCCTGTGTCCCGGCCCAGCTCCTTGTGAAAATTAACCCGATCCCCGCTGAATCAGGACATTATCCACCCCTTGTTCTCGAACATCTGTGTCATGCCCAGATCTCACACTTCCCAATTAGTCACCACCACTTCTCCCTGTCTCTGAGATACAGAGCTATACATACAGAAACAGATAGAACTCCCTCAGTCTCTGGGTCATCCCTCGCAGATGTCCGTTGGGTCCCTTCAGCCCATGACTTTGGGCTCCATCGCTCAGAGCGGCGTCTCGGGGTGGGAGAGGCGGAGTGTGGTGCTGCACCGGTGCGTGATGCATTCAGAGCTGGCGGCTGGCGTACCTCCTGCGGCCCGGGCCCACGCTCTGCGGGCTGACGACGTCGGTGTCGAGGACGTCGGTGGGCGCCCGTTGCTGAAGCCGGTCCTGGTCCCATCGCCGCTGCAGGTTTGCTCGGTTTCACCCAAGTGCAGCCGTCGTTAGTTTGGGGGATTCTTACTGTAGTACCGTGATATGGCATATGGCAATTGTGGGTGGCAGCTCTGGGCGGGCAGGCCCGGCTCCACGGGCACAGCCCCCGGCGATAACCAACCCGCTGGCCTCCGCTGATGGGGCATCCCAGCGTTCGAAGGTCCCCCCGGCTCCCAGCGTAGTCTTTAACAGCCCGTTGTACGGTGGGCCCTCCCCGGGGGCTGGTGCGTGACGGGGGCTGTGCTGCGGTGCTGGGCCCGGGAGTCCATGGGGCTGGTTCGGAAATGAGCCCCGACGTCCGGCTCGGCTCTCTGGTGCCGTGTCGCCACAAGACTCGCCTGCCGAGGCCCAGGGCAGTGCTCCGGGCGGTGGCACGGGGCACAGGGGGTGTTTGCAGCCACGCGGTGGTGGCTTCCACCATTGCACGCACATGGCGAGTCAGTGGCCGAGGGGAGCTGCTCCGGAGCCGGGCCCACCCGCAGCGGAGCGTCAGAGCTCGGCGCAGAGGTGGTTTTCCTGAGGGAAGGACACGCCAGGAGCCGGCAGCTATGGCGGGGGGCGCTGAGGAGGCCGGGGCCTTGCTAGAGCAGCGGTGACCACCCCTGGCCTGCGAATAAGTACCTGGAGGAGCGTGAGTGACCAGGAGCATGGCGACCAGGAGGGGCAAACACGGTGTGGTGCGTCAGCCCGAGTGTGGCGTGGCAGGTCGTGCGGAAGGGCGCGCGAGAAGGGCGCCTCTTCAAAGGAAGAGTGTTCTACTGGCCACGCAGCGTTCTGTGACCGTCCGGATGGGTCAGAGGCACTCAAGGCAGCATGGTGGGCACTCGCCTGAGAGCAAAGGGGGCAGCTCAGGCGCGGGGCTCTGCACCATCCACTCCAGCGGCGGCTGATGCCTCCACCCAGATGGAGCTGCTGAATGGAGAGGTGGTGGTGCGGACCTCAGGCTGCAGGAGGTGCCGGGACCTTTCTCCCGGGGCAGGGATAGGTGGAAGACCTGCCTGCAGGAGGTGCACCCCGATGGAGGACCTCCAGCAGCAGGGGGCCGAGTGGCAGGAGGCGGCGAGGAGGCCACGTAGCATCAGGGAGGCTGAGAAGGAGATGGAGAGCTGGTTCCAAGGGCAGCCTGCAGTGGACCCACAACCCACAGCCATACGGTCAAGAACCCCCGCGCCGGCACACGCAGAAGGAAGGGAGGCCGGGAACACGGAATGGAAGCTTGTAGCTGGAAAGAGCAGCAAGAGGAAGAGACCTGCCCCAAAAGCTGAGGAGCCCTCGCTGAGCCGCTTCACTGCTCTGCTGGGTGAAGAGGCAAAACCCACTGCATCAGGAGAGGTGCAGGAGCTGAGTAGGACTACTCGATCTGCCCCACGTGTAGCAACCAGTGCAACTAAGAGAAGGCGATGGGTGATAGATGTAGGTGACTCTCTTCCAAGAGGTACAGAGACACCATTTGCCGGCCCGAGGCGCTCTCCGGAGAGGTGTGCTGCTTGCCGGGGGCTCGTATGAGGGATGTCACCGAGAGACTACCAAACCTCATGCAGTCCTGGGACTATTATCCACTGCTGCTGTTCCATGTGGGCACCAGTGGTGCAGCTGGGGGCTGCCTGAGGACTGTCAAGGAGGATTGCAAAGCCCTGGGAGCAGCGGTCGGGGACTCGGGAGCACAGGGAGTTTTTTCATCAGTCCTCCTCGTCATTGGGAGGGGGTCGACAGGGCCAGGCAGATCTGGCAGATCAATAGCTGGCTACAGGAGGGGTGCCACAGCCAGGGGTTTGGCTTCTTACATCGTGGGACTCCCTTTGAGAAGCCGGGTCTGCTGGGGCCGGATGGGGCCCACCTGTCAGAAAAGGGGAAGAACCTCTTTGGTCAGAGGCTCGCCAGTCTTGGGAAGAGGGCTTTAAACTAGAGTTGCCGGGGGAGGGGAAGGAGAATCCATCCCACTCCTACCAACGCGATGCTGATACCAGTAGTAGAGACCCACAACCTGGAGATGGGTGGCAGGTCAGGAGGAAAGCACCTGCAGTGCAGCTTAAAGGAAAAAGAGCCCCTCCAGCCGGTGAATCAACTTCATCGTGCGCCCAACTTAAATGCCTCTGCGCAAAGGCACATAGCATGGGGAACCAACAAGAGGAGTTGGAGACGTGCACACGCCTGCAGGGCTGTGATCTAATTGGCCTCACGGAGACGTGGTGGGATGGCTCCTGTGTCTGGAGCACTGGAATGGACGGATATGGGCTCTTCAGGAAGGACAGGAGGGAGATGAGGAGGGGGTGTCACCCTCCATGAGCTGGAGTGCACGGAGCTCTGCCTGGGGATGGATGGTGCCTACCGAGAGCCTGTGGGCCAGGATTAAAGGGAGGGCAGGGGGAGGCGATGTTATGGTGGGGGTCTGTATAGGCCACCTGACCAGGAAGACTGAGTGGATGAGGCCCTCTATAGACAGACAGGAGCAGCCTCACATTCCCAAGCCCTGGTCCCCATGGGAGACTTCAACCACCCCGATATCTGTTGGGCATAAGCAATCCAGGAGGATCCTGGAATGTGTCGATGGTAACTTCCTTCTCCAAGAGATAGAGGGCCATGCTGCCCCTTGTTCTCACCACCAAGGAGGGGCTGGTGGGCAATGTGAAGCTCAAGGGCAGCCTTGCCTGCAGTGACCACGAGATGGAGTTCGAGGTCCTTATGGTGGCGAGGAGGGCGCGCAGTAAGCTCGCTGCCCTGGGCTGCAGGAGAGCAGACTTTGGCCTCTTCAGGGCTGTGCTTGGCAGAGGACGGGGGATAAAGCCCCGGCGGGAAGAGGGGCCCGAGAAAGCTGGTTGGTAGCCAAGGACCACCTCCTCCAAGCTCAGGAACGGTGCATCCCAGGGAAGAGGAAGTCGGGCAAAACCAGCAGGAGGCCTACACGGATGACCAAGGAGCTCCTGGACGCGCTCAAAGGTGAAAAGGAGCCCCCGGAGGGTGGAAGCAAGGACAGGCAGCCCGGGAGGAATACAGAGAACTTGTCCGAGCAGCCAGGGGTCAGGTTAGGAAAGCTAAAGCCCAGATAGAGGTTAATCTGGCCAGGGTCATCAAGAGCAATAAGAAAGCCCATGGACCTGTTGGAGCGGGGCCAGAGGAGGCCATGAAGATGCTCCAAGTGCTGGACCACCTCTCCTATGAGGACAGACTGAGACAGTTGGGATTATTCAGCCTGGAGAAGAGAAGGCTCCAGGGAGACCTTATAGCAGCTTTCCAGTATCTGAAGAGTGCCTACAAGAAGGCTGGAGAGTGCCTTTTTACAAGGGCCTGTAGTGATAGGATGGGGGGTAACAGCTTCAAACTGGAAGAGGGGAGATTGAGATGAGATCTGAGGAAGAAATTTTTCACTCTGAGGGCGGTGAGCCCCTGGCGCAGGGTGCCCCGAGAAGCTGTGGCTGCCCCATCCCTGGAGGTGCTCAAGGCCGGGTTGGACAGGAGGTGGGAGGTGTCCCTGCCCAGGGTAGGGGGTGGCACTGGATGGTCTTCAAGGTCCCTTCCAACCTAAACCATTCTATGATTCTGTGGTGATGCCCCGGTGGGTCTGTGAGATCGTGACACCACCTGTCTGCCAGGCCTCCCCACGGTGGTATTTCAGCCATCGTCCTCAGTACCAGAAGGCTTTAACCGCTCGGCTGGCGGGATTTCGGCGTGTGTTTCACATTCATGGATAACCTGTGCGATAGTGTCCATGGTCAAGTCCACCCCTTGGTCACAAGTCCATCTCTATGGTGCATCTCTTCCTTGACGGCCTGAAGCATCATGCGCCCACTGAGCTGTGAAGAATTCACCCTTCTGTTGCCAGTCCGGATCCACCTGAGCCGCTCCAGTCTCAGCAGCCTGATCCACCTGCTGGTTGCTTTGATGTTCCTCAGTGGCACAACTCTTGGGTACGTGGGCATCTACGTGACATGCTTTTACAACCAGCTTCTCTATCTGGGCAGCAATATCTTGCCACAGTTCCGCAGCCCAGGTGGGTTTGCCTCTGTGCTGCCAGTTGCTCTGCTTCCATGGCTGTGACCACCCCCAGAGACCACGTGCCACCAAATTAGGTTCCAAACCATTGGAGGTGAGAAGTTCTCTGAGTACCTGCCCATATTCTGCCCCATGCCGTGCCACCTATGGCTCCCCAGCCTCGGGGCAGATCTCTGGGTGGTAGTCTCAACAAATATTGCTGTAACCCTCCAAAAGACCCGAAGCCCATTCAGGAGACACAGCGATAGGGCCATGCTGGCTTGAACATCCCAAGGATATTCAAAATTCTTGAAACCTGTAGTTCCTGGTCCGAAGGAGAAAAGAGAGGTGAAAGATCTGGGGAAACCATCCCCCTCTGTTTCCCCCCTAGATTGGGTGCGATTATTAATAAATTCCAAGTGGTGGCGCCCGAGATACAGGCAGGACAGCAATGCTTCATAAACACCCCGACATAACCACCTGAACAGTGCTGTTATCACATCGTATTCCACAGGACAGCAAAATGATATGTTGCCCAGAGAGGCTGTTGAGGCCCCATCCCTGGAGGTGGTCAAGGCCAGGCTGGACTTGGCCTCGGGCAACCTGGGCTGGTGGGAGGTGTCCCTGCCTATGGCAGGGGGGTTGGAACTCGATGATCTTCAAGGTCCTTTCCAACCTAAACCATTCTATGATTCTATGATAATCCTGATCCCTCTCCCAGAAGCAATAAACAGCATCTCAGGGAGTACACAGAGCACGAGTACATAGAGAACGTACAGAACACAGCTGTGCCAACAAACACCGGAACATTGTGACTGGCAATTATTTAACTAATATAATAAATGCATATAACAAATTGCTTTTAATGCGCTCTCATCAGATCTGTCATTATCTCAGCACTTTGGGTGCAACGTTGGGCACCAAGAAGGACTGCCGTGGTTTAGCCCCAGCCGGCAACAAGGCACCAGGCGATGTTTCGCTCACTCCACACACCCCAGCCACAGGATGGGGGGAGGACTGGAAGAAAAAGGCAAAACTCCTGGGTTGAGATAAAGGCAGTTGTTTCATAAAAAAACACCTCTGCAACACATTCAGGAACACCGACAACAAAATTATGATTTTAAGGAAGTTACATTCCTTTTCGAAACAGACCGAAAGGTTTCCATCCCCTAGCTCTGGTGGTGTCACTCTGGCATAAGCGTCAGAAGGCGAAATAACCCTTCCCCAGGTAAAACCGAAAGTGTAATTAGTAATAGAATCCATCATGTGATGCCCTGAGCCGTGCAGGTAGGACCGTTATCCAAGTAATCATATTATACATCTGAATTCTGAACCACACCAAAACAGCTCGTTTAAACCACCGAGAGGATGGTTAACGGAACAGGGAAGGAAAGAGGAAAACAATAACAGCAATAGCGATAGAGGACCACCCAAACGGTGGTTAACGCGCAGCCGCTCACAGAGCGGAACCCGCAGCCCGTCCCGCTGCCGAGCTGCCGTTCCCCCCCGCAGCCCCCAGCCCTGTACCGGCACCGGTGCCCCGTGGTGTGGAACGGCCCCGGGCTGGTGCGGGTCAGCCAACCCGGCTGTGTCCCGTCCCAGCGCGGCTGTGGCGCCCGGGGAGGCGCAGGGGAGCGGGCTGGGACCCTGCAACGGGGACGCAAAGAAATGAGGATGTAAAAGCGTCACGGTTTCAGCTGGGAGAGAGTTGACTTTCTTACTAGCAGCTGGCCTGGTGCTGTGTTTTGGATTTGGGATGCGACTTAGTGTTGACAGCGCACTGCTGGTTTTGGTTATTGCTGAGCAGTCAAAGCCTCTTCTGCTCCTCACCCCGTCCCACCAGCAACGGGCTGGGGGTGCCCGGGGACCGGGGAGGGGACACAGCCGACCCCGACCGACCAGAGGGCTGTTCCTCGCCAAGTGACGTCACGCTCAGCAGATAAAGGCGGGGAAGGAGAAGGGAAGCGGGGGCGTTTGGAGCGGGGGGTTTGCCTCCCCAAGTCCCCGCTACGCGCGATGGAGCTCTCCCGGGGTCGGCGGAACACCCGCCTGCCCGTGGGAAGCGGTGAGTGAATCCCGCGGTTTGCTGTGCGGCGCGCGCGGCCTCCGCTCGACCTACGAGACTGTCTTTATCTCAGCCCACGGGTTGTTCCTCACTTTCACTCTCCCGACTCTCTCCCCATCCCACGGCGGGAGCGGCGGCGGCGTGGTCCCGGCTGCCGGCCGGGGTGAAACCACGGCAGTTGGAAACACTACGTGTCTGCTGCTGCAGAAGCATTGCTGCTGCCAGACCTCTCCTCCAGCCCAGCAAAAGCTGTGACACCAAACCCATTCCTTGGGAGGCCCCTCGCCCAGACTCTTAACAGCGGGACACTAATTCTCTGCCCTCCGGGGGAGGCGCGTACCTCCGCCGCTCCGTATCTGAGGCTGTGGCACAGACGCTGCCCCGCAGCCGCCCACAGCAGAGGTGGGAACGCAGCAAACCGAGACCAGGAGGGCTCGAACCATTCAATAAGCTTCACTTAGGACTAAAATTTTACTCCTTGAGGGCACATCAGTCACTGATTTGACCCCCCCCCTCCAGCAATTAATTAAATCCCGCCAGCAGGTAAGGGACGTGCCTGGCTGGAGCGAAGGAAAGGGAGCGACGTGGGCACAGAGAGCAGAGTCCTCCCGGGAAACACATTGCTGGGGACAGCAGCGATGAAGAAGAGCAAGAGCTGGGATGTTTCTGTGGCTACGACAGCCAGAAGAGAACCAGTATCGCGCCCGACCCCCTCTGGCGCAGATTATCCTTTGTGGGCACTGGAAGCACTCTGTGGATAGTGAGTGCGGTCGTACAGGAGAGCCCACAGAAACGCTTCCGGAGTGGTGAAGCGAGAACTAACCAGCCAACTCGCTGCTCCCTGAGGTCAGAATCGTCCCACAGATTCCCTGCCCTGTCCAAACAGGCACGAAAAAGGCAGGTGAGGAAAGATGGAAGTCTCTCGAGAAATTGCAAACGGGGAAAAAAGGTACCGACTGACTGCTAGCCGAACCCAATGTCCTGCAAAAGCGAACAAAACGTCCTACCCCACATTCCCCACAAATATTTAAGTAATAAACCTTCTTTTCAACCCTGACTACTGTAAAAATCCAAGAGAGATGACCAAGGATTAAGGAGAACATTAAGGATGCTACCTTTAATTTATCTCTAGGAGGCACCGTAGCTCTGATCCAGAGTCCAGTCCAGACACCTCAGATGGCACTCAAAAATGCTTCCGATTGTCTTTGTAAAAAACCAAAAATATTGAATTAGTGCACTGTAGGAATAAAAAAAGAAAATCTAAGTGATATTCAGGGAGCTCTGGGAACAGGGAAGGAGTTTGCCTCAACTCGCACGCTCGAGTCTCCTACGAAAAGACTGTAAAGCGAAAAAGGTGCGACCAACCCATCACGCCTCCACTCCTAAGGTATTGCCGGGATGCCCTGACCCATCAAAACTCTTCTACAAAGCAGGTCAACAGAAAAGCCCCCGACACTAAAGAAAAAATAAACAGCAACCCCCCAAACCAAATAACAACAAAAAAAGACCGAAAAACTCAAACAAGACCAAAGCGCGGGCAGCTGAAGCGGGATGGCTCAGCTGTTATGACCAGGGAGAAGCAAGAAAGTAATAAGCGTTCGGATATATTGAATTGCGAAAGATCTAATTAAACGCAGCGCAGGCAGGAACTACAGCGGGAAGGGAGAACAGCACAGCAACAGCTACATTAAGTGCAGAAAAAGCATATGAGGCTGTTGCGTTTTTCGGCACTGGTACCTCAGGCGCTGTTCCGCTCCCAAGCGCCAGAGCTCCTGCCTGTCCCGGGATCACGGGATCACGGACTCCTTCAACCTCTACAAATAAAAAGTCGAGCAGAGGAGTGGCGGCTGCAGGAACTGCTTCTTGTGCAGAGAAGTGTCTCTGAAGAAGACATTTAGGGCAGGTTTGGTGTCGGGCGATCTGAGTAATCTAAATCTCTGCCGTGTGCTCTGTTGTCTCACCAAAACGCGTAAAACCTCTTTTCTGTATCTGAAAGGGGCGGCAGGAAACAAAGGCATCTTCAGTTTGTTATTTCCCCAGGAGGGGGTGGAGGCTTAAAGGTACTCTCCCAGATTCCAAATCTGCCTGAAATAGGTGACAGTAAAAAAACCCACCCAACCGACCAAAAACCAACCAACCAAAAAAAAACACCAAAAAAACCCCATAATCAACAACAACAAGAAACCCCACCCAAAGCCCAAACTGTTTGTCCGTGCTTTAGGACTGAACTTAATTCACTTTTCACTTACTGTTCCCGCTTACCCTCCCAAAGGAAGCACAGAGTCTACTCCGTAACAAGAGAGCTGAAGCAAAACGCTTAACAAATAAAATAGCTGAATGTCTTGAAAGTTCAGGGACAGGGAACTGACTGGACTCTCTGGAAGTCATTAAAAAACCCCACTGGTATCCACCATGAAGTTAGACGTTCTCTTCTTTCTGTTCATTCCCAGGAGTATTTATCCAAGATTCCTGACCGCATAATGCAGACAACTAAGGATAAGCTGCCTGGCAGAAAAGGACCTGGGGGTGTTGGTGGACAGCCGGCTGAGCATGAGCCAGCAGTGTGCCCAGGTGGCCAAGAAGGCCAACACCATCCTGGCCTGCATCGGGAATAGTGTGGTGAGCCGGACTAGGGAAGTAATCATCCCCCTGTACTCGGCACTGCTGAGGCCTCACCTCGAGTACTGCATTCAGTTTTGGGCCCCTCACTACAAGAAGGACATTGAGGTGTTGGAGCGTGTCCAGAGAAGGGCTACAAAGCTGATGAAGGGTCTGGAGGACAAACCTTATGAGGAACGACTGAGGGATCTGGGGTTGTTTAGCCTGGAGAAGAGGAGGCTGAGGGGAGACCTTATCACCCTCTACAACTACCTGAAAGGAGGTTTTAGAGAGATGGGAGCTGACCTCTTCTCCCTGGCGACAAGTGATAGGACAAGAGGAAACGGGTTCAAGTTATGTCAGGGCAGGTTTAGATTGGATATTAGGAAGCATTTTTTCACTGAAAGGGTTATTAAACATTGGAATAGGCTGCCCAGAGAGGTGGTGGATTCACCATCCCTGGAGGTGTTTAAGAAAAGGGTAGATGAGGTGCTTAGGGACATGGTTTAGAAGTGGTGGTGTTTTTATCAGGGTAGGTTAATGGTTGGACTTGATGATCTTAAAGGTCCCTTCCAACCTCACTGATTCTATGATTCTATGATTCTATGATATGGTGTAGGGGAGAACTTTGTAGAGTAGGGTAGATGGTTGGATTCGATGATCCCAAGGGTCTCTTCCAACCTAGACAATTCTATGGTTCTATGGTTCTATGGTTCTATGGATACTCCCGCTGTAAACAGATTTACAGCTATTTTAACAGCTTCCTCTGGAACCCTTTCTACCATGGAGGAAGCCCCGGGACTACTTGTCAACTCTTCTCTCTTATAACAACTCATTCCGTGTGACCATCTCAAGGTGTCATGTTGGTTGTTCGGTTTCTGTCTTGGCAAAGCAGAGCGCGTGTCGCAGCAAACATTATTTTTGCAGTCTGTTTACAACCCTCTTCTCAGAATCAGTTTGAACGAGCATTGTCTCGCCCAAACATCAGCCTCTCAGATGAGTTTATAAAGGCTGCCAAATTTTAAAAACAAGTTTCGAGCTAAGCAGCTGTAAACATTTGTAATTGCCGACTTTCTAACGTTCGGAGCATCCCAAAGCTCACGAAGCAGCAAAAGTGTGATGTGGCCGAGCCTGGAGCTGCCCCTCGGTCATGAGCACAGGTGGAGAGATGGCCTTGATGTCGGAAGAACCGAGTTAAAGTTTATCAAGAAGTTTCCGTGTGTGAAGTGTGAAGGGTGAAGGGCGAAGGGTGTGAAGTGAAAGTGTGAAGTGTGAAAGGGTGAAGGGTGAAGGGTGTGAAGTGAAACCCCTCTTACGGGTTCTTCTGAGCACTGGGAGAAGGAACGCCCTGTGGGGAAGAGAAAGAGAGAAAGAATCAATCCGGGGACACTGATCTTATCACGCCAGAGGATCCGGCTAAGGAATGAAGGTGACGGGCTGGGGGCGGGGGACATTAAAGCATCCCCAGGGGATCCCCTGGTTCGGTAGAGCCCGGGAGCGAAACAATAGATCTCCTGATAGGCGGTGGAGCGGCCATTCTTGCAACTGGGGAGTACAATTGGAGGCACTAAGCTGACTCCTGAGTTTCCATAGGTGCCAGAATGCCCCTTCCCTTCCTGGGACGGGATTTGTTATGTAAATTGAGCACTCAAATAACCTTTTCCGAGAACTCTGTGCAGCTGCACCTCCCACATGAGACAACTTGGGAGGCTCAAATCTGCTTCCTGATGCAGAAGACTTCGGAGGAGCCTGAGAATAACATCCCAGATGCGGTATTGAACGCAGTAATCCCTTCGGTGCGGGCTTCAGAGCAACCGGGTAAAGCAAAAGATGTAACCCCAATTAAAATAGAACTTAGACCGGGGTAAACCCGCCGAGGGTCAGTCAGTGCCCAGGAAGCCCGCAAAGGGCTGGAGCCCCCGATAAATACTTTTCTACAGTATGGGCTTCTTAGAGAATGCCAATCTGAATGTAATGCTCCCGTCTCACCAGTGAAGAAAGCTCCGGCTCAGGAGTGTGGGCGAGTGCAGGACTGGAGAGCAATAAATCAAACAGCTGTGGATATACGCCCTACCGTACCGCACCGTCACACTCTGCTGCCCTCGGCATCGGAAACGAATGCTCACCTTATTGCTCGGGCCTTGAAATACACTTCCTTCTGTATTCCAGTGGGTGAGCAGAGCCAGACAATCTTCGCCTTTCAACGGGAAAGTCCCCGAACGGGAAGAGAGGTGCAGCCGGGCTGGGCGGCGGGTCGCAAACCCGCCCTACCCAGTTGGGTAACCTGTGGGCAAAGGAACTCGGCAAAGCGACAACCGCAGCACTTCTGCAGTACGTAGACCATACACTAACCGGGGCTGGCGCAGAAAAGACCTGTGCTGACGCGACGAGCAGTTTACTACATTATTTAGGTTTAGCGGGATGCAGTCTCTCAGGAGAAGGCCCAAAGGGTGAACGGGGGAGTTTGCTGTCGGCGTTTCAACGTATCAAAGGGGCAACAAGTGCTTGGAGAGGAGAGAAAAGCAGCTGTACGCAGGATAGCAGTACCAAAAGCTAAGAAACAACTGAGGGGGTTTCGGGGGGTGGTCGGATTTTGCCATATTCAGATCCCAAATTTTGCCCCTGTCGTCGTTGGGACAGACACGACACTGGACACCAAGTTGCAGCGATCCAATTCCTTTATTTAACAAGGTGGGGGGTTTTATATTCTTTTACCCGGTGCTTATCTATGCGTATATTCCACCATTCTACTTCTGCCCGATACGCGCTCCATCACGCGCTCTTCATGCTCTGGTCAGAGCCAGCGTGTTTGCCAACCATTATCCTTTTACTCAGCTCTTCCCAGGACTCCCCACTCTCTTCAAGGGTACGCGGATATCTGCTCAAGGTCAACGTCAAACTCGCGTTCTGATCCCTCGCACCAGCCGAGGTTTCCCACATGCCCCGATCACTGTACGACACCGTCAAAGGACCTGGAGAATTATTAGAATGGACCCTGGAGAGTTGGAGAAGCTTCGATGAAATAAAGAAGCAGCTGACGGAAGCCCCAGCCCCATACCTGGCAGAAAAACCGACATTGAAATCTCCTCAATATTCTGAAAAGGGGGATCCATGGGCAGAAATGCTGAAGTGTTTTTGAACCCAGGAGGGTGGTGGATAACTCTGAACCAGCAGGTTCCCGCTACAGCTAAAACGGTGGAAGTCCTCCTTAAGAAATTACGTGACGAAACCCGTATGGGAGCTGATGCTGTGAGAAGTAGTGCGAAAAGGTACGCTCTGGGACCGGAGCTGCAAACAAGTGCAGATATAATAGTGAAAAGCTGCCAGACTTGTGCAAACAGTCCCAAGACACAGAAGGTGGCACCTGCGGGTGCAGTGAGGAGAGCTCCCGGGGAGCGCCGGCAAATAGGTTTGCCCGAATTGCCAAAACGTGGACAGTACAAAGAGCTGCTCGCTTTGGTAGACGCCTTTCCGGGGTGGCCGGAAGCTTTCCCTTGCCACGCCAGTGGGGCTAGAGAAGTTGTTAAAGCTCTGTTAAAAGAAATAATTCCTGGATTTGGAATTGCTGAGGGGTTATCCTCTGATAACGGCACTCGTTGCATGTCAGCGGTGCTCCAGGAAGTGTCAAAACTTCGTGATTTAAGTGGGACCTACAAACTCCCTGGAGGCCACAATGTGGCGGGAGAATAGAAGGAGGAGCAGACCCTCAAGAAGCAGCTTTCAAAGTTGTGTCTGGAAACTCAGCGTGGCCGGACGGGCGTTTTGCCCGTTGCCTTGACGAGAATCAGAGTCACTCCCTGAGCCAGGGAAGGAGCGAGTCCGTCTGAAGCATTGTATGGAAAACCATATCCAGTTAAGTCTGGGAACTGGAACCGACCAAATGCATGTTAAAGGGGAGGGAGCATTAAGAAATTATTTGTTGTCTCTTTCACGCGTTTTGTCATCTTTACACAGTGACCTTAACTGGCGGGCTCCTCTGCCGCTGGATTCCCCAGTACAACAATTCAAGCTGGAGCCTCAGTCCCTCGGCCGCCCCTCACAGGACGTGTGCTCCAGACCCACCACAGCTCCGCTGCCCTTCTCTGGACACGCTCCAGCACCTCAATGTCTGTCATGTCGTGAGGGGCCCAAACCTGAGCACAGCACTCGCGGTGGGGCCTCACCAGTGCCGAGGACAGGGGGACGGTCACTTGCCCCAGTCCTGCTGGCCACACTATTGCTGACACAGGCCAGGATGCCGTTGGCCTTCTTGGCCACCTGGGCACACTGCCGGCTCCTGTTCAGCCGCTGTCGACCAACACCCCCAGGGCCTTCTCCGCCAGCCGTTTTCAGCCACTCTGCCCCACGCCTGTAGCGTCCATGGGGTTGGTGTGACCCAAGGGCAGGAGCCGGCACTTGGCCTGGTTGAACCTCACACGGTTGGCCTCGGCCCATCGATCCAGCCTGTCCAGATCCCTCTGCAGAGCCTTCCGACCCTCCAGCAGGTCAACACTCCCGCCCAACGTGGTGTCCCCTGCAAACTGACTGAGGGTGCACTCCCTCCCCTCGTGCAGGTTGTTGGTAAAGATATCAAAGAGAACCGGTGCCAGAGTCCAAGACCCTTATGGTGGCGAGGAGGGCGCGCAGTAAGCTCGCTGCCCTGGGCTGCAGGAGAGCAGACTTTGGCCTCTTCAGGGCTGTGCTTGGCAGAGGACGGGGGATAAAGCCCCGGCGGGAAGAGGGGCCCGAGAAAGCTGGTTGGTAGCCAAGGACCACCTCCTCCAAGCTCAGGAACGGTGCATCCCAGGGAAGAGGAAGTCGGGCAAAACCAGCAGGAGGCCTACACGGATGACCAAGGAGCTCCTGGACGCGCTCAAAGGTGAAAAGGAGCCCCCGAGGGTGGAAGCAAGGGCAGGCAGCCCGGGGGGGATCAGGGTGGAAGGCTAAAGCCCAGAGAGAGGGGAACCTGGCCGGGGGCGTCGGGGGGAACAAGAAAGCCCTCTATAGGTATGGCAGTGACCAAAGGAGGACCGGGGAAAACTTGGGCTCTCTCCGGAATGGAATGGGAGACCAGCGCACCGCGGGGAAACTGTTCGCTGCCAGAGTGACCAGACGGCGGCTGTAGCTGCTGCCCAGGCACGGTGCGCGCGGGCTCCTGCGCACGCTCGCGGCTCCGACACCGGCCCGGCTCACGCTGCTCCGTGCCCCGGCGGAGGGGCGGCAGCGGGAGAGCGCAGAGGGGTCCCACCGGCGGGAGGAGCGCGCAGGACGGGGCACCCAAACCCGACCGAGGGCCGTTCCGTGCCCGGGCATTACTACAGACAGGTCTGATCACTCAGAGCGAAGAGTGTCTGCACAATGTGCTGTTACTTTCAGTAGTCAGAGGAGGCCCCGCTAAGAAGCAAAGTTACTGAACAAAATTGGTCCTGTTTTACCTCAAACCAGGACAGAGTCCCTGCCGCCCTGGCAGAGCCCCGCTCGCCGCCTGCGCTGCCGGGAGAGGGAAAGGGCGGCCGTGCCACGGACCCACCTGGCCCCGGGTCCCTCTCCGGGGGGATGCAGGGCACCTGCCTGTGCCCCCGTGCCAACCCCGGGCAGCTCCCACACCCCCGGGCACTAAACGTGGCATCGAACGCCCCGGAGAGGGTCACAGAATGGTGCGGTATCTCCGCAGTGACCACGGTGGCAGCTCCCTGGTGACTGCGATGGCACCATCCCGTAACTGCAGGGGCAGCTCCCCCATGACAGCGGTGGCAGCCCACCCACCCCCGGCTGTCTGCGCCACCCACGGGCCCCATCCGGCGGCACAACGGCGCCTTTGCTCCCCCACACCAACACGCCAGCCCACGCCGCGTCCACGCTCCTTCCCAAACGCTTTTATGGAGGGGTGAACACTGCCTACAACAAGGACCGAAAGACGCGATGCTTTTGGCTTCAGCAGCGGCCGACGGCGTTGGCTCCCAGCCCCGGCTGCCGCGCGGCCTCAAGCGCGCGTGATGCTCCGCACCGGTCTCTGCTCCCGGGCGGCGCTTTCCTCCTGGGGACGAACGCGGCCCGAAGCCGTTCCTTCCCGCGCGCCCTCCGGCAAACGGCAGCCGCTGCCCCCGGGGGGAGGTGGGGGCGATGCCATCGGCCCCCCAGCGCTCCCCCCCGTCCACACCGCCTCCCGAGAAGGCCCATGGCTGCGGGCAGCCGGGCCGGCGGGTGGTGGGTGCCGGAGCGAGGCAGCGGCGGCAGAACCCCCATTAAGCAGGGGTGAGGGGGTCCCAAAACCACTTCAGAACCGCTGGTGGGCCCTAATGGACCTGCTGATGTCTCTTCAGGTGCTGCTTCTGGCTGTAGGACTTGCCGCAAACGCTGCACTTGTAGGGTTTCTCCCCGGTGTGGACCCACTGGTGGTCGGTGAGGGCGTGCTTGTCCCGGAAGGTCTTGGGGCAGCGGTCGCAGGTGAAGGGGCGCTCCCCGGTGTGCACCCACTGGTGGATGGTGAGGCCCTTCTTGTCCCTGAAGGTCTTGGGGCAGCGGTCGCAGGCGAAGGGGCGCTCCCCGGTGTGGACCCGCTGGTGGATGATGAGGGCCTTCTTCTCCCTAAAGGCTTTGGGGCAGTGGTCGCAGGCGAACGGTCGCTCCCCGGTGTGGACCCGCTGGTGTTCAATGAGAGTCTTCCTGCACCTGAAGGTCTTGGGGCAGAGGGTGCAGGCGAAGGGGCGCTCCCCGGTGTGGACCCGCTGGTGGATGGTGAGGGCATGCTTCTCCCTGAAGGTCTTGGGGCAGCGGTCGCAGGCGAAGGGGCGCTCCCCGGTGTGGACCAGCTGGTGGACGGTGACGGCATGCTGGTCCCGGAAGCCCTTGTGGCAGCAGGGACAGGTGAAGGGGTTCTCCCCGGTGTGGACCCGCTGATGGATAACGAGGGTCTTTTTGTGCCAGAAGGCCTTGGGGCAGCGGGCGCAGGCGAAGGGGCGCTCCCCACTGTGGACCCGCTGGTGGCGCAGCAGGTTGTTCTTGTAGCTAAAACGGTGGCCGCAGTGGCCGCAGGCAAAGGGCTTCTCGCCCGTGTGCACGCGCTGGTGGCTCAGCAGGTTGTGCTTCTGAGCGAAGTGTTTGCCGCAGTCGGGGCAGCCGAAGGGCTTCTCCCCACTGTGCAGCCTCTGGTGCGGCACCAGGAACTTCTTCATCCGAAAGCGGCGGCCGCAGTGCCGGCAGGGAAAGGGCCGCGCGGCCGTGTGCGTCTGCTGGTGCTTCTTCAGGTAATCTATCTTACCGAAGCTCTTCCCGCACTTGGCGCAGGTGTGGGGTCTTTTGGGGTCCGTGGGCTTGCTGGGGGGCTCGGCAGGCAGCAGGTTGGCTGGGGGGACCCCACGCTGCCTCCTGCCCCGCTCAGTCTCCCCCGTGAGCGGAGCTGTGAGAGCTGGCAGCGCCTCTGGGACACCTCTGCCCTCCCGCTGCCTCCGGACATCACTGCCTGCTGGGGAGGAGAGGTCGGGGTCACTGCTGGGGGCAGAACAGGCACGTGGGACCCCTCCCCGTGGGGAGCGACATGGGCACCCCGACAGCCCCTCACCCTCCCTGGGGCACTGAGGACCTGGTGCCAAGGGGACGGTGCTGCTGAACTCCTCAACCTTCCCCTGCTGCCCCTGTACGTGCCTGGCTCAGGGCTCCGGGGTTTCCAACGTGCTCTGGGATGGTCCGGCATGCACGGCATCTCTCCTCCCTCCATCTTCCTGATGATCTCGGGCTTGATGGTGCACCACCCTGGTCAGGGAAGAGAGAGAAAAACCTCCTTCCGCACTGCTGGGACCGATAGCGGCACTGGTTCCTCCCTGCCCACAGCCCAGCATCCCCCCCAGCTCCGCTCCTCCCTCCTGCCCCTGCCCAGCCATGGCTTAGACCCCCCTTCCTATCCCATCCCCATTCCTGTCCCCATTCCCATCCCACCAGATCTCATCTCATCACATCCCGTCTCATCCCCATCCCATCCCCATCCCCCTCTCATTCCCATCCCAATCCCGTTGGATCTCATCTCATCCCCTCCCCCTCCCATCCCCATCCCCATCCCCATCCCCATCCTATCCCCATCCCCCTCCCCCACCCCTCCCCCTCCCCCTCCGCTCCCCCTCCCCCTCCCCATCCCATCCCATCCCATCCCATCCCATCCCATCCCATCCCATCCCCATCCCCATCCCCATACCCTCCCCATCCCCTCCCCCTCTCCATCCCCATCCCCTCCCCCTCCCCCTCCTCCTCTTCTCCCCCTCCCCATCCCATCCCCATCCCATTCCATCCCCATCCCCCCCCTCCTCTCCCCCTCCCCCTCCCCATCCCATCCCCATCGCATTCCATCCCCATCCCCTCCCCCTCCCCCTCCTCCTCCTCTCCCCATCCCCATCTCCATCCACATCCCCATCCCCTTCCCATCCCATCCCATCCCATCCCCATCCCATCCCATCCCATCCCATCCCATCCCATCCCATCCCATCCCCACCCCATCCCCATCCCCATCCCCATCCTATCCCCCTCCCCCTCCCCCTCCGCTCCCCCTACCCCTCCCCATCCCATCCCATCCCATCCCATCCCCCTCCCCCTCCCATTCTATCCCCACCCCATTCCCATCCCCATCCCATCCCCATCCCATCCCCATCCTCATCCCATCCCCATCCCATCCCCATCCCCATCCTCATCCCCATCCCCATCCCCACCCCATCCCATCCCCATCCCCATCCCCATCCTCATCCCCATCCCCATCCCATCCCCATCCCATCCCGATCCCCATCCCCACCCCATCCCATCCCCATCCCCATCCTCATCCCCATCCCCATCCCGTCCCATCCCCATCCCCATCCCCATCCCATCCCCATCCCCATCCCCATCCCATCCCATCCCATCCCATCCCCATCCCATCCCCATCCCCATCCCATCCCATCCCCATCCCCTTCCCATCCCCATCCCCATCCCATCCCCATCCCCATCCCATCCCCATCCCCATCCCATCCCCATCCCCATCCCCATCCCACACCCATCCCCACCCCGTCCCCACCCCATCCCCATCCCATCCCCATCCCATCCCATCCCCATCCCATCCCATCCCCATCCCCATACCATCCCCATCCCATCCCCATCCCCATCCCCATCCCCATCCCATCCCCATCCCATCCCCATCCCCATCCCCATCCCATCCCATCCCCATCCCATCCCCACCCCATCCCCACCCCATCCCCACCCCATCCCCACCCCATCCCATCCCCATCCCCATCCCCATCCCCATCCCCATCCCCATCCCATCCCCATCCCCATCCCCATCCCATCCCCTCCCCATCCCCACCCCGTCCCATACCCATCCCATCCCCATCCCCATCCCCATCCCCATCCCCATCCCCTCCCCATCCCCTCCCCGTCCCCATCCCATCCCCATCCCCATCCCCATCCCCATCCCCATCCCCATCCCCATCCCCATCCCATCCCCATCCCACCCCCACCCACCCCCCACCCCCCCCGTCCCCGGCGCAGAGCCCTCACCCAGCGAGGCGACCGCCTGGTAGTTCTCCCGCATCACCTCCCGGTAGAGCCGCCGCTGCCAGCCCGCCAGCTCTGCCCACTCCTCGGGGGAGAAGTAGACGGCCACGTCCTCGAAGGTCACCGCCATCTGCGGCGAGAAGCGCGCCCGGCTCAGGCCGGCCCGCCGCGCCGCGGCCGAGCGCCTCCGAGGACGGCCCCCCGCTGCCGGGCCGGGCGCCGCCGGGACAGCCGCCTCGGGGGCTCCGGCGGGGGCACGCGCGCCCCTCCGCCCCGCCCCCCCCGCCGCGCCCCCCCCCGGCTCAGCCGCGGCCGCGCACAAAGGGCCACGCGGTGCGTCGCTCCTCGGCCCTTCGCCGGAGGGGAAACGCGGCCAAACGTCCCCGGCAGAGGCAAAGGCGGGTTCCGAGGTACCGGGAGGTCCCCGCGACGCGGCGCTGTGGCGGTTCCGCCCCCGACGGCAACAGAGCTCCGGGCGACCGCTCGCCCCGGGACGCCCCCACCCCCCGGTGGAAGAGAGAGGAGAACGGGGTGGGAAACAAAAAGGCAAAACTCGCGGGTTGAGACGAAGGCAGCGGAAGAGAACAGCGAAGGGAAGAGGGAAACCGCAGCAGTACCCCCGGAGGCACCGCACAGCGCGCGGGACGCGCCGCAACCCGCCCACCCCCCGATGCCCATCGGCCGCCCCCCCCCGCCCCCCTTACACCGGGAGGGACGTCACAGGGTACGAAACACCCCCTCCCCAGCTCGGGCCATCCCTCCCCCAGCTCTGTCCCCTCCCACCCCCTTCCCGGCATTAACCCTGTCCCCGCCGAGACCGGGACACCCCCCCCTCCTGTCCCGCTCCCTCATCCCCAGAGCCAAAACTGCCCAGTTCACGGCCACCGCCTTCCCTGTCCTCGGCACCCCCCGCTGCCGCCTGGATGCGCCTTCCCGGCCCCCGTCTGACCGTGAGCCCTCTCCGTCTGGTGACCCCGAAGAAGAAAAGTTTTGCAACTTGGATGAAACCGAGCAAACCTGCAGCGGCGATGGGACCAGGACCGGCTTCAGCAACGGGCGCCCACCGACGTCCTCGACACCGACGTCGTCAGCCCGCAGAGCGTGGGCCCGGGCCGCAGGAGGTACGCCAGCCGCCAGCTCTGAATGCATCACGCACCGGTGCAGCACCACACACCGCCTCTCCCACCCCGAGACGCCGCTCTGAGCGATGGAGCCCAAAGTCATGGGCTGAAGGGACCCAACGGACATCTGCGAGGGATGACCCAGAGACTGAGGGAGTTCTATCTGTTTCTGTATGTATAGCTCTGTATCTCAGAGACAGGGAGAAGTGGTGGTGACTAATTGGGAAGTGTGAGATCTGGGCATGACACAGATGTTCGAGAACAAGGGGTGGATAATGTCCTGGTTTGGGTGGGGAAAGGGTTAATTTTCACAAGCAGTTGAGGTGGGACACGGGGGAGGAGGTGGTGGAGACTTCAGCTGACCCATAGTTGCCAAGGGGACATTCCTCGGGGGGGGGGCAAGTGGGGGGCAGAAATCCCCCCCCCGGGATCGGGCTGGGCTGGGCTCGGGGTCGAGCGGTGGTACTTTACTCCCGATCGGTACATCCCTCCGTCTGCATCAGTTGTGCTGTTTTCCTCTTTCCTTCGCTGTTCTGTGAAACTGCCTTTACCGCACCCCACGAGTTTGGCATTTCTCTCCCAATCCCCCGTCCCGCCGCGGCACCGCCTGCAGCGAGCGACGGGGCCCCTCCTGCTTTGTCACCCGTCGGGGCTGAACCACCACAGAGGGGCTGTGGGGCTGCGCTGTGGGGCTGGGAGCAGCTGTGGGGCTGGGGTGGGTCCTGGGGACTGAAGTTATCCTAATTATGGGGAGCGGGTGCTGTGATTGGCACCTGCTCAGCGTCGGCAGCTCATTTGTGCAGCCTTCAGCTGCGCACTCAGCTCGGGCTGAACGCTTTCTCGGTGCACGAAGAACAGGTGGTGGCTTTGCGTGACGTTGGCACGTTGTGACTTCCCTGACTGTCCCGGTTTGAGGTAAACCAGAACCATTTTTCTGTTCGGTAATTTTAATTTTCACTTGAGCCTCGTCTAACTCTCCAGAATGAACGGCGTGTTGTGCACGCAGTGTCTGCTCCCGCAGCGAGCAGAGCTGAGTTTGCGGCTCATGCCCGGGAACGGCAGTTTCCTTCCAGGAAATGTACCAATTTACCAATTTTCTCCTCGGGAATTTCACATCTCAGCTCAGCCTCTTCTAACTGACAGCGCTTTCGGGGATCAATCGCACATTTTCAGGCGGTTTCTGCTCCGGCACTGACCAGACGGCGGCCGTAGCTGCTGCCCAGGCACGGTGCGCGCGGGCTCCTGCGCACGCTCCCGGCTCCGACACCGGCCCGGCTCACGCTGCTCCGTGCCCCGGCGGAGGGGCGGCAGCGGGAGAGCGCAGAGGGGTCCCACCGGCGGGAGGAGCGCGCAGGACGGGGGACCCAAACCCGACCGGGGGCCGTTCCGTCCCCTCTGCCTCTCGCTCGGTGCAAAGCTGAGGGATCGAAGGGTCAGTGCTCTCCCGTCAGTGGCCGACGGCCGAGGAGGACTCTGTCTGTCCGTCTGCCTCGGGTCCCCATCTGGGCGTTCCCGAGTGCAGGTCCCAATTCCCGTCTGTCGCTGAGTCCAGTCTGCGGCTTCCCGGTGCCTGACGGTGCCGTGATCATCATCCTGGGATGTATACATTGTCTATACGTATATATTGTACATTTTTCGTTATTTTCTTATTATTTTCATTATTTTATTATTAAATTTTATTAAAGTAGTTTAGTTTCTTTTAAACTCATAAATCACTCACTCTCTCTCATTTTCTCTCTCTCCGTCTCTGAAGGGAGAGGGGTTAAAGAGAGCATCTGTCGTTCGTTCATTGGTCCTGCCTGAACCACGGCACCAACATGGTGAAATTCTCTGGGCGATATTAATGCCGACTGTGTGCCCAGCGAAGCGCGTTCGAGAGAGCGCTGTGCCCAAAGGAAAACGAACTGTAGTCTTTGGGATTGCAGAAAGGGACTGTTCTGCCCGGAGGTGGCCGAACTTCAGTCAGTGCAACGTTTAGATTAGTGGGGGTTTGCAGACCCGTGGATTCCGCGTCTGGGAGGGTTAATTAATCCCTTAGCTGAAGTCGGGAGCCGGGAAGAATGAGAACCTCTGGTGCGGGGCCCAGACAGGCGGCGGCGTTGGAGACTGCAGAGAGAGCTTTGATGCTCCACATCGCGCCCCGCGCCGTGGGTGAGAAAGTCACGTCGGCTGCTAATGAGGCACGAGAGGATTTAAGAGCTGAAGCCGTGTTAAACACTGCTCTCTCTCTCTGGGTGGATCCTCGCATGAGCAGGGTGGGCGGCACGTGACTGGGTCTGCGGCAGCGGGTGATGATGGAGTGTGGGAATCTGCCGGCGACGGTGAGTGCCCGCGGGGCAGAACCGACAGCCCGAGCGCAGACAGCAGGACAGGGTAAGAACAAGGGAGTACACCTTTGTACCGACTCCGGATCTGCTTTCGGAGTGAGTCACGCCGCGGGGATGCTGCGGAAGGAGAGAGGGATCCTGACCACGGCGGGAAAAGAAGCGGCGGATGGAAAGGCCGTAAGGAAACCACCGAGGCTGTGCCTTTGCCAGAGCAAATACCGGCGCCGCGCTGCGCAGCCCGCGCCGTGGCAGAGAGCGCCGTCGCCCGAGGAATGCCCGAGCCGGGGCCGCGGCGGAGGCAGCACCAGGCAGCAGGGACCAGGTCTCGCGCTCCGGGGTCGGAGCCCGGAGGGACTGAGCGCTCCGGCTATGACGCAATTGGGAAAACGCAATCGGGAGAACGCAATTGGGAAAATTGGGGCGCAATCCAAGGGAAACGCGGCGGGTGCGGTGCCCAAAGAACCGAGTTGAAGGTTCACCAGGAGGTGTGGGTCGGGCGGTGGTTGAGACGCCACAGGAGGCTCCTGACCTCCCATAGGGCGTGAAAGGAAACAGCGCGTCTCGGGTGTTCTTTCGCAGCTGCTGACTTTGTCATAAAATAGCAAAAAATGTAACTTCTGGACCAAAGTCGAGCCAAGAGTGTATCCCAAACTACCGGTGGGTAATTACAATGTAAAACACACACACCCCCCCCCCACACACACGAATAACGAGCTTGCTGACGGGGTAAGTATGGGTAGGAGTGACGAATGAGCTGTTGTTCACCGATCAGCTGTACTTTATCGCTATAAACGTGGGCGGGTTTGAGACGCGCGGCGTGCTGGCTGCTGTTAAATGCCCGGCACCCGGTTCTGCAGAACCCAAATCAAACCCAATCTCTGGGCTCAGGGGGTCCATTGGCCCTCGCACGGCCGGTGAAGAACAACCCTCATTTCGGGATAAGAGCCTGACGCCTGAGCCGCTTTGGGAATTCGGCCAACACAGAACCCGCGCTTGCCTGTGAGGGCAGAAGGCAGCACCGGACGCAGGCACCGATGGGCACAGGGAGTGCCGGACGCAGGCACCGATGGACGTGGGGAGCGGCGGATGCAGCCACCGATGGATGCGGAGAGCGGTGGACGCGGGGAGCGCAGAACGGGGAAGGTGCTCTCGGAGCCCGCGGCTCTACGGCTGCAACCTTAGTCTGGGGAAAACGAGCAGGGAGGGTGTCCAAGCAGTTCCACGCACACCGTCGCTGCCGCCCGCCTGCGGGGATCACGGGGTGACGGCTGCTGCCAGGGGGGGGCCAAGGCACGAAGGTCAGGAACACGCAGCCCAGAGGCCGAGAATTAGGAAGTGAACTCTTCCAAGAGCTCCAGCTGGCATTGCCGTCCCTGGCACAAACCTCTTCAACAGTAGAGCGCCTGGTCCACCTTCTTCTTCTGAGCAAGTCAAAACCAGCCCGACTGCCAAATTCTTATCAGTCTTCACCCTGAAAACTTGAGCTGCACTGTAACACCGCTCCACATGCACATGAGTCACTCCAATAATGGGAGGGAAAACAACTCTGAGTGCTCCTGGAGTGCCTTTCTGCAGTTGAGGACAAGAGGAAACACCTCAAGTTGCGCCAGGAGAGGTTTAGGTTGGATATTGGGAAGAATTCCTTCCCAGAAGGGGTTGCGAAGCACTGGCAGAGGCTGCCCAGGGCAGTGGTGGAGTCACCATCCCTGGGGGTATTTAAAAGCCACGTAGCCGTGGTGCTGAGGGACATGGGTTAGTGGTGGGCTTGGCAGTGCTGGGGTGACGGTTGGACTTGAGGATCTGAAAGGTCCCTCCAACCCGGACGATTCCATGATTCTGCTGCGCTGCGCTGTGCGGGCGGTGCTGGGGCCGCAGGAGAGCCCCACACTTCCCACCAGGGAAGAAGCGGTTTCCCAGGCCCAGGGGGCGGCTCGGTACCTCACAGCAGCGTTTGGCTCCCGGCTCAGCCGAGAGGCGTCGAAATGCCCGGGGCACCGCGCGCTCCGGCTCTCTCATGACGTGGCCAGCTAGATGACTAAGACGGCTAACTAAATCTGTTTTGTGATTTTTTGCCCGTTACCAGAGCAAGGTGTGGTGGTTTGGCCCCAGCCGGCAACAAAGGACCAGGCGGCTGCCGGCCCAGTTCCCCCCCGGCGGGATGGGGAGGAGGATTGGAAGAAAAAGGCAAAACGTGTGGGGTGGGATAAAGACAGTATAAGAGCACAGCAAAGGAAAGAGGAAAACAATAAGACTGATAAAAGAATGCAGTCAGTCCCCACCACCTCCCCCGTCTCTGAGATACAGAGCTATACGTACACAAACAGATAGAACTCCACAGCCTCCCACCCCCGATGCTTCCCCACAACGCGACAGGAGCTGTGGGGGGTCCGGAGCAAACGTCCTGTGAGGGGCGGCCGAGGGCCCTGGGGGTGCTCAGCCTGGGGAGGAGGAGGCCGAGGGGAGACCTTCTCGCCCTCTACAGCTCCCTGACAGGAGGGGGTAGCGAGGGGGGGGCTGACCTCTTCTCCCTGGTGGCAAGTGATGGGACGAGAGGAAATGGGTTCAAGCTATGCCAGGGGAGGGTGAGATTGGAGATTAGGAAACCCTTTTTCACTGCAAGGGTTATCAAACATTGGAAGGGGCTGCCCGGGGAGGGGGCGATTCGCCACCCCTGGAGGTGTTTAAAAAAAGGTGGACGTGGTACTCGGGGACGTGGTGTAGAAGTGGTTTTGTCCGGTTGGGTGGATGGTTGGACGGATGGTTGGACGCGACGATCTTAAAGGTCCCTTCCAGCCTCAGCGATTCGATGATCCGACAATTCCACGATCACTGAACAGGACACGTCGCTTCTCGTTTTCTGGCAGTTTATTATATGATGGGGCCTCTTCCGCACGCATCACCTCCTGCTCTGGCCATATTCCGAAACCTGCCTTCTGGCCGGTCCATGGCCACTTCCAGAATTCCCGGGCAAATGGGGTTTCCCATTGGAGCCCACCGTGTGATCACTGTGCCCGCTGGCCCCACGCAGCACCGACACATGATGTGCAGAAGGGCCCCTCCCGTTGGACGTCCAGCCCCGCACCGGCCGTCGGGGTGCCCAGAGGGGCTGTGCTTCCGTACCAGCCGCTTCCGAAGCAGCTCGAACCCATCACGTGCTGCCAACGCCCCGTTTCCAGTTGGAGTGTATGGTGCCTCAGAGCCTCGGTATCCCCAACCCCAAAACCCCACGGGTCGACCTCGAGTCTCCGCTGGTGCTTTCTGCCAGAGGCTCCGGGTAGGGCCATTCCCCCCGGCTGCGGTGGAGAGCACATTTCAACATCTTGTCCCGCCCGGACGGGTCCCACAGCTGCTGCGTGAATCGGTTCATGTTTAATTTGGTCAAAGGATTGTCCTTGCTCAGGGCCCCCCGGGGAATCCTTCTTCGGGGTCACCAGACGGAGAGGGCTCACGGTCAGTCGGGGGCCGGGAAGGCGCATCCAGGCGGCAGCGGGGGGTGCCGAGGGCAGGGTTAGGGTTAGGGTTAGGGTTAGGGGGTGGCCGTGAACTGGGCAGTTTTGGCTCTGGGGATGAGGGAGCGGGACAGGAGGGGGGGGGGTGTCCCGGTCTCGGCGGGGACAGGGTTAATGCCGGGAAGGGGGTGGGAGGGGACAGAGCTGGGGGAGGGGATATTGCGTGCCCTGTGACGTCACTCTGGGTGTATATAAGCGGGGGTGGGGGGAGGGGGCGGGGGGTGATGCCCGCCGGGCCTGCGGAGGTGAGCGGGCGGCGAACGGCGAACCGTAAACCGCAGATTTCGGGTTGCGGCGCGTCCCGCGCGCTGTGCGGTGCCTCTGGGGGTACTGCTGCGGTTTCCCCCTCCCCCCGCTGTTCTCTTCCGCTGCCTTTGTCTCCGCCCGACGGCTTTGCCCTTGGATTTCCGCTTCTCCTCTTCACCCCACCGCTGGGGGGAGGGAGCGACCCACCGCGTGGCCCTTTGTGCGCGGCCGCGGCCGAGCCGGGACGGGGGTCTCCCGCGCGCTCCGGCGCATCCCGCCCCGCCCCGCCCCCGCCTCCCCGCAGGAATCGCCGCGAGGGCCGCCGTCTCCCCGGCGAGAGCCGGCGCCGCGGCGGGCTGCAGGCTGCGGCCGCAAGGTGGGGGTCGGGCCCGGCCAGCGCCCGCCCCGTCGGCCCCGCGCTCCCCGTCCGCCCCGGCCGAGGGGCCGCCGGGGGCAGCATGGCCGCGCTCGGTGCCGTGGGGCGGCGGCGGCAAAAGGCCCGCGGGAGCGGCCCCGCCAGGGCTCCGGTGGCCGTGGGGCGGTGCGGGAGGGAAGGGCCGGGAGAGCCGACGCGGTGCTGCCCGCTGCCGGTGCTGCCCGCTGCCGGGGCCGGCCTGAGCCGGGCGCGCTTCTCGCCGCAGATGGCGGTGACCTTCGAGGACGTGGCCGTCTACTTCTCCCCCGAGGAGTGGGCAGAGCTGGCGGGCTGGCAGCGGCGGCTCTACCGGGAGGTGATGCGGGAGAACTACCAGGCGGTCGCCTCGCTGGGTGAGGGCTCTGCGCCGCCGCCGGGACGGGACGAGGATGGGACAGGGACGGGGACGGGGACGGGGACGGGGACGGGGACGGGGACGGGGACGGGACGGGGATGGGACGGGGACGGGACGGGGATGGGGATTGGAAGTGGGAGCGAAGCCGTGGCCGGGCAGGGTCAGGAGAGAGGAGCGGAGCTGGGGGGGATGCTGGGCCGTGGGCAGGGGGGAAGCGGTGCTGCTGTCGGCCCTGGCAGTACGGGAGAAGGTTTTTCTCTCTCTTCCCTGACCAGGCTGGTGCACCATCAAGCCCGAGATCATCAGGAAGATGGAGGGAGGAGAGACACCGTGCGTGCCAGCCCCCCCCGGGGCGCAGCAGAGGCACCGCAGCCCTGAGCCTGGTGGGTACTAGAAGGGGCATTTGGGGGTTTGAAGCAGCACCGTCCCCTTGGCACCAGATCCTCAGTGCCCCAGGGAGGGTGAGGGGCTGTCGGGGTGCCCATGTCGCTCCCCATGGGGAGGGGTCCCACGTGCCTGTTCTGCCCCCAGCAGTGACCCCGACCTCTCCTCCCCAGCAGGCAGTGATTTCTCGATGCAGACGGAGGACGGGAGTGTTCCCGAAGGGCTGCCAGACCCCACCGCCCTGGGCCTGGGGATGCCCGAGCCGGGCAGGAGGAGGAGGGGACGCATCCCGGCCAAGATGCTGCCGGCCCACCTCCCCTTTGTCCCCCCAGGGCCCAAGGGGCCCTACACCTGCGCCGAGTGTGGGAAGAGGTTCAGCAAGAGCTGGGGCCAGAAGAAGTTCCAGCAGATGCACTTGGCCGCGCGGCCCTTGTCCTGCCGGCAGTGCAGCCGCCAGTTTCAGCCGAAGCCAAAGCCGAAGCCGAAGCCGAAGCTGGTGTCACACCAGAAGGAGCACGGTGAGGAGAAGCCCTTCGGCTGCCCCGACTGCGGAAAGCGCTTTGCTCAGAAGCCTTACCTGCTGATCCACCGGGGCGTGCACACGGGCGAGAAGCCCTTCGCCTGCAGCCACTGCGGCCACCGGTTCAGGCAGAAGTACCACATGATCCGCCACCAGCTCATCCACACCGGGGAGCGCCCCTTCGCCTGTGCCTTCTGCCCCATGGCCTTCAGGGACAAGACGTCCCTCGCTGGCCACCAGCGGATCCACACTGGGGAGCGCCCCTTCGCCTGCGACCGCTGTCCCAAGGCCTTCAGGAACAAGCAGACCCTCACCGGCCACCTACGGCTCCACTCCGGGGAGCGCCCCTTCGCCTGCGACCGCTGCCCCAAGACCTTCAGGGACAGGACGGCCCTCACCATGCACCAGTGGGACCACACCGGGGAGCGCCCCTTCCCCTGCGCCCACTGCCCCAAAGCCTTTAAGGACAAGAAGAACCTCAGCGACCACCAGCGGGTCCACACCGGGGAGCGCCCCTTCGCCTGCACCCTCTGCCCCAAAGCCTTCAAGGACAAGAAGACCCTCAATGACCACCAGCGGGTCCACACCGGGGAGCGCCCCTTTGTCTGCGCCCACTGCCCCAGGGCCTTCAGCAACAGGAAGGCCCTCAGCGACCACCAGCAGACCCACAGTGGGCAGCGCCCCTTCACCTGCCTCCACTGCCCCAAGGCTTTCAGCAACAAGAAGGCCCTCACTGACCACCAGCGGGTCCACTCAGTGGAGCGCCCCTTCGCCTGCACCCGCTGCACCAAGACCTTCAGGAGCAAGATGGCGCTCGGTGAGCACCAGCGGGTCCACACCGGGGAGCGCCCCTTCACCTGCGCCCACTGCCCCAAGGCCTTCAAGCACAAGAAGGCCCTCACCATCCACCAGCGCGTCCACACCGGGGAGCGCCCCTTTCCCTGCGCCCACTGCCCCATGGCCTTCAGGGACAAGCAGACCCTCACCATCCACCAGCGGGTCCACACCGGGGAGAAGCCCTACAAGTGCGGCGAGTGTGGCAAGTCCTACAGCCGTAAGGAAGGCCTGAATTGCCACAAGCGGTTGCACCAGCGCGCGCTGGCAGCGCCTGAGGGTGGACCTCGGCAGGAGGGGGGTCCGTCCCCGGCGATGGGGGCGGGCGAAGGCCAAGCCCTTCCAGTCCAGCAGCCATGAGAAGCAGTTTCGGGACGAGGGGATCGCGCTGGCTCACCGGTGCGCCCATGGCACCCCCAGCCCGCGGCCGCCTCTGCAGCCCGGCGCCCCTGAAAATTACACCGAGGGGCCCACGGCTCGTCCTGTCTTGCCACCCCTCAACTTGGAAGCTGCAGGTCCAAGGAGAACTCTTCAGGACCCCTCATCCCTCCTTGCCGGGGGGTTTCTGCCGCCTCCACCTTGCCCCACAACCCATCCGCCTGCCGGCCCGGCTGCCTGCGGCCCCGGGCGGTGTGGAGCACTCATGGTGGGGGTGATGTGTTCCTGCGGGGAGCAAAGGTGCTGCGGTGTCGCGTGTGTTAAAGGAGAATCTGCTGCCGGAGCAGTCACACACCACTCCCGGAGTCGCACACGCTCTGGCCCAGTCTTCCTGCGCCAGGACGGGGGTCCCTTTGCGGCGGGCGACTCCCCGGAGCCAATGAGTGCCCCGTGCGACGCCGCACACACGCACACTTACTCTCGGCCGCGCTTCCCCCTCCTTCAGGCTCGACCTGAGGTTTCCCTCAGCAGAGTCTCAGGCGTTGGGTGTTATAAAAACGAATGATGTCATTGAAAGGTACAGCAGCAAGGAGAGCCCGGGCTGGCCGCCTCCAGCGGGGACGTCCGACAAAGAACTCCCGGGGCGAGTATACCCCTGCGACGTATGCACCCGGCCCTCACGCGCTCCCCACGCGGTCTTCACGCATCTTTTCGTCCAATGGTGATTTTTGGTCTGGGGTTTTCTAACACCTTATTGGATTCTTTTTCTGGGTGCAGTCAGACCGGCCGTTGACTGCGCCTGTCTCATCGATTTGCAGTCCCTGCTGAGGGTTGTCACCTCCGTATCTTCTGGGTTACGCATCTGTGTGCCTGCCCTCCCTGGCAGATGGTCAGGAACTGAAAAGTCCCAGACTTAGGGACGATGCTACCAAAACACGAGTGTATTAGCAACATGGGGATGGTGAACCGTGTGGCAGCGAAGACACGAGGGGTACTGGTAGTTTGGTAAGTACAGAAGTGTCCGAGCCCGATCAGGTGGGAATGAGGGCCGTCCCCCCAAGAAAGCGGCAGGACAATTAGCCAGCTGAAGGGCATCCACACTGATGCGCGCAGCACGGGGAGTGACCAGGAGGAGCTGGAGGCCATGGTACAGCAAGGGAACTGCGATGTAGGTGCCATCACAGAAACGTGGTGGGAGGACACGCGCAAGTGGAGTGCTGCGACCGATGGCTACCGACTTTTCAGAAGGGCTAGGCAAGGAAGGAGAGGTGGGGGGTGGCCCTCTATGTTTGGGGCGGCTTTGAATGTCTGGAAGTTACCAGTGCGGATGACAGTGCTGAGTGTGTATGGATAAGAATCAAGGGGAAGGCCAACACGGCAGACATCGGGGTGGGAGTTGGTTATAGACCCCCCCTCAGGATGTAGAAGCCGACGGAGTACTCTATAAGCAGCCGGCAGAGGTCTCACGCTCATCTGCCCTTGTTCTTGGGGGGGACTTCACCTTCCCAGACGTCCGCTGGAAATACTACGCAGCGGAGAGGGAACAGTCCCGGAGGTTCCTGGAGCGTGTGGAAGACACCTTTCTAACACAGCTGGTGAAGGCACCAACCAGGGGAAGTGCCCTACTGGCCCTACTGTTTGCTAACAGAGAAGGTCTCGTGGGGGATGTCAAGGTTGGAGGTCGCCTTGGGCAGAGTGATCACGAAATGATAGAACTTTCAATTCTTGATGAAGCAAGGCGGGGAGCCAGCAGAACTGCCGCCTTGGACGTCCGCAGGGCAGACTTTGGCCTGTTTAGGAGCACGGTCGAGAGTGCCCCGTGGGAGGCAGTTGTGAAGAGCAAAGGTGCCCAGGAAGGCTGGGCACACTGCAAGCAGGCGCTCTTAGAAGCGCAGGAGAAGGCCACCCCCGTGTCTCGAAAAACGAGCAGATGGGGGAGAAGACCGGCCTGGCTAAATAGAGAGCTTTGGCTGGACCTCAGGAGAAAAAGGAAAGCTTTCCTTCTCTGGAAAAGGGGGGTGGCAACTTATGAGGACTATCGAGATATAACAAAGCTGTGTAGGGGGA
Organism: Vanellus vanellus; assembly: GCF_965231255.1. Taxonomy (NCBI): domain Eukaryota; kingdom Metazoa; phylum Chordata; class Aves; order Charadriiformes; family Charadriidae; genus Vanellus; species Vanellus vanellus. The sequence continues at coordinate 654,267 of NC_138906.1, forward strand.
AATGAGAAGGGCCAAAGCTCAATCAGAACTCAGCGTGGCCACTGCAGTTAAGGACAATAAGAAGAGATTCTTTGAGTATATCCATAGAAAAAGGAAGACCGGGGCAACTGTAGGCCCAGTGGTGAAGGAGACGGGTGCCCGAGTGGTGGAAGACCCAGAGAAGGCAGAGTTCCTGAATGTCCTCTTTTCTTCGGTCTTCACTGCTAAAGCTGTCCCTCACCAATCCCATACTCTGGAGGCAAAGGGGAAGGTCTGGAGAGAGGAAGATTTTCCCTCAGTTGAGGAGGACTGTGTCAGAGACCACTTGGCCAAGCTGGACATTCACAAGTCCATGGGCCCTGACGGGATTCACCCGCGAGTGCTGGGAGAGCTGGCGGATGGTATTGCTGGGCCACTCTCCATCGTCTTTGAATGGTCATGGAGAACAGGAGAGGTGCCTGAGGGCTGGAGGAAGGCTGACATCGCTCCGATCTTCAAAAAAGGCAAGAAGGAGGACCCAGGGAACTACAGACCAGTTAGTCTCACCTCTGTCCCTGGGAAGGTAATGGAGCGACTCGTTCTGGATGTCATCTCCAAACACATTGAGGAACAGGAAGTTATTGGAAGTGGTCAACATGGATTTACCAAGGGTAAATCACGCTTGACCAACCTGATAGCTTTCTGTGATGTTTTAAGTGGTTGGCTGGATGAGGGGAGAGTCGTAGATGTCATCTACCTTGGCTTTAGCAAGGCTTTTGGCACTGTCTCCCATGACATCCTCATTAGGAAGCTGAGGAAGTATGGGCTAGATGAGGTGACAGCGAGGTGGACTGAGAGTTGGCTGCGGGACAGAACTCAGAGGGTTGTGATCAGAGGCGCAGAGTCTAGTTGGAGGCCTGTAACCAGTGGTGTCCCCCAGGGGTCAATACTCGGTCCAATTTTGTTTAATATATTCATTAATGACCTGGATGAGGGGACAGAGTGTATCCTCAGCAAGTTTGCTGATGATACCAAACTGGGAGGGGTGGCTGACAGCCCAGAGGGTCGTGCTGCCATCCAGCGTGCCCTGGACAGGCTGGAGAGCTGGGCAGAGAAGAACCTGATGAGGTTCAACAAAAGCAAGTGCAAGGTCCTGCACCTGGGGAGGAAGAATGCTAGGCACCAGTACAGGTTAGGGGCGGACCTGCTGGGAAGTAGCTCAGAGGAGAAGGATCTGGGGGTTGTGGTAGACAGTAAATTATCCATGGCCCAGCAATGTGCCCTTGTTGCCCAAAAGGCCAATGGAATCCTGGGCTGCATAGGGAAGAGTGTGGCCAGTAGGTCGAGGGAGGTCATTCTCCCCCTCTACTCGGCACTGGTGAGGCCACAACTGGAATACTGTGTCCAGTTTGGGGCTCCCCAGTTCAAGAGGGACAGGGAACTGCTGGAGCGAGTCCAGCGAAGGGCAACTAAGATGATTAAGGGATTGGAGCATCTCCCGTATGAGGAAAGGCTGAGGGCACTGGGACTCTTTAGCCTGGAGAAGAGAAGGCTGAGGGGAGACCTTATTATGGCATACAATTATCTAAAGGGTGGGCTGAAGGAGGATGGAGCCAGGCTCTTCTCAGTGGTTCCCAGGGACAGGACGAGGGGCAATGGGCACAAGTTGGAACATAGGAAGTTCCGTTCAAACACACGGAAACACTTCTTTACGGTTCGGGTGACAGAGCACTGGAACAGGCTGCCCAGGGAGGGGGGGAGTCCCCTTCTCCGGAGATTTTCAAGACCCGCCTGGATGCAGTCCTGAGGGATGTGCTCTGGGCAATCCTGCTTTGGCAGGGGAGTGGGGCTGGGTGATCTCTAGGGGTCCCTTCCAACTCTGAAACTCTGATTCCGTGATTTTTTGTTATGCTAAAAGACTACACGCAGCACTGTACCAGCTGCTTGGCTGGTCGGTCGCACTCAAAGAGTTGCAGTCAACAGCTCGATAGAATCACAGAATCGCTGAGGCTGGAAGGGACCTTTAAGATCATCACGTCCAACCATCCACCCAACCGGACAAAACCACTTCTACACCACGTCCCCGAGTACCACGTCCACCTTTTTTTAAACACCTCCAGGGGTGGCGAATCGCCCCCTCCCCGGGCAGCCCCTTCCAATGTTTGATAACCCTTGCAGTGAAAAAGGGTTTCCTAATCTCCAATCTCACCCTCCCCTGGCATAGCTTGAACCCATTTCCTCTCGTCCCATCACTTGCCACCAGGGAGAAGAGGTCAGCCCCCCCCTTGCTACCCCCTCCTGTCAGGGAGCTGTAGAGGGCGAGAAGGTCTCCCCTCGGCCTCCTCCTCCCCAGGCTGAGCACCCCCAGGGCCCTCAGTCGTCCCTCATAAGATTTGTCCTCCAGACCCCTCACCAGGGGGGTGTCCCCGTGGAGAGCAGTGACAAGTGGTGTTCCTCAGGAGTCGGTACTGGGGCCTGTACTGTTCAACATCTTTGTCGGCGACACGGACAGTGGGGTCGAGTGCACCCTCAGCAAGTTTGCCGATGACACCAAGCTGTGTGGCGAGGCAGACACGCTGGAGGGGAGGGATGCCATCCCAGAGGGACCTGGACAGGCTGCAGAGGTGGGCCCAAGCCAACCTCATGCAGTTCAAGGCCAAGTGCAAGGTCCTACTTCTGGGTTGGGGCAATCCCAAGCACAACTCCAGGCTGGGCGGGGAATGGCTGGAGAGCAGCCCTGAGGAGAAGGCCCTGGGGGTGCTGATTGACGAGAAGCTCAGCATGAGCCGGCAGTGGGCGATGGCAGCCCAGAAGGCCAACCGTATCCTGGGCTGCATCAGAAGCGTGGCCAGCAGGGCGAGGGAGGGGATTGTGCCCCTCTACTCTGCTCTGGTGAGACCCCACCTGGAGTACTGCCTCCAGCTCTGGAGTCCCCAACAGAAGAAGGACATGGACCTGTTGGAGTGTGTCCACAGGAGAGCCACGAGGATGATCCGAGGGCTGGAGCACCTCTCCTATGAGGAGAGGCTGAAGAGCTGGGGCTGTTCAGCCTGGAGAAGAGAAGGCTCCAGGGAGATCTTCTTGCGGCCTTCCAGTGCCTAAAGGGGCCTACAGGAGAGCTGGGGAGGGACTTTTTACTGGGGCATGTAGCAATAGGATGAGGGGAAATGGCCTTAAATTGGAAGAGGGCAGGTTCAGATTGAAGAGTAGGAAGAAGTTTTTCCCTGTGAGGGTGGTGAGGCACTGGCCCAGGTTGCCCAGAGAGGCTGTTGAGGCCCCATCCCTGGAGGTGTTCAAGGCCAGGCTGGACGTGGCCTTGGGCAACCTGGTCTGGTGGGAGGTGTCCCTGCCCAGGGCAGGGGGGTTGGAACTCGATGATCTTCAAGGTCCTTTCCAACCTAAACCATTCTGTGAGTCTATGAAATTACTAAGAAAATTAACTCAATTGAGGCCTAAAGGCTTCAGCAAACCGCGCTACTCAGGCCAAGCAAGGCGAGGCGAACAGCATAAATCACGCCCTGTCATAACCCTAAGTAATTTAACTAAAACTTAGTTAAGCTGAACAGCTCGTGTCTCTCAACAGCCCTCCCTTTGTTTTTATTAAGCATTTGTGCTGGTATGCTGAACAAAGTTCTTGAAATCTTATTTAGGGTCGCGCTCAGTTTGTTAACGCGCGCTTCAGCGTTGGTGGTAGTCGAGACTCCCATTCCTGTCCCTCTGATGCCATTCGCATCTAGTTTTGTTCACCGTGAAGTGGTAAAGGTTCGCCCACGTAACCGCGCCAACCAGCCCGCCTGGGAGGTGCGCAGGAATGGTGAGTAGGTCCGTTTAGTTGTAGAAACATTGACTTGTATCGTCAGTTCTGCCTGTTTCATGAGGGGTTAAATGTCACTTGTTGCTGCCCCACGTGTTTGATAGCATTTGGACCAATTTCAAATATTTGTGGGATCAACTCCTCTTTTGTTAGTGGAGTTGAAGTTGGATGCGTGGTGGTGGGTAGCGGGACTGGGGTTGGTATCGAGTCGATTCTTTCGCAAGATACAGCCGTTTCTACTTTGGCAACTTCACCATTAACTGCGCTGCAACAGCTGAAATCAAACGCTAAGCAGGAATTGGCGTCATTGGGACAATGAGATCTAATTTTTTGACTACCTCTGTCACTGTCAGATCATTCACCTTATCCATTCACAACAAAAAAAGTGAGTCCCTTCTTCAACTTCTTCAAGATTTGGGAACTCGCATCCCATGTACTCTAAGTAGATTCTTTTCTTTTTGAATTCGTCGCCTTTCCACCACTCTGGATCATCCATTCTTTTTAATTTCATACTTCGCCATGCTGTAGTAGTTACCAGGGCCAACGGTCCCAGGAGGGGCAAAATGTTGTTCTTTGTTGATTTTCAGGAATCTGTCATCCGCCAGCAGGTTTGGCTGTCCACCACTTGCTCGCTCTGAGAGTGGCGTGCCCAATTTTCTTTTCCTAAAACTTTAACAGCAAAAGAAGAACACAAGAAAGCAGTGTTTGGCCCCTCCCTTTTGGGCTCCAATTTTGATTTTCGGGAAGATACTTTAGTTAAGTTGGTATCCCGGCTGCGTATCGTGTGCCTGTAGATCAGGCGGTGCAGATTGGCCCCATTGGGCGTATTTCCTTTTATCTTTGCACCCTTTTTGCATATATAAAATGTGCTGAGTCAGCCGGTCGTCTCCATCCAGTGGGCTGCCCGTAGCTGGGGCGCCAGTCCCCGGTGTAGGTAGGTGCCTCCCACAGAGAGCCTCTGCCGCTGTTAGTGCTACGGGTTCTCGCAGCGCGTTTCGAACATCCCACGGGACGAAGTTTAACGCTTTGGGCCGTTTTAAACCAGTGCGCGCTCATACTTTCGCCGTCTTTTCTTTTAATGTTGTATTCCTCCTTTCTACTTCTCCCGAAGACTGTGGGTGACGGGGGGTACACAGGTTTCGTTCTGTTCCTGTGATTTGTACAGTCGGTCAATTATATTTGCTGTAAAATGAGCGCTCCTGTCTGGCGCAGTTGACTCCGGCGCCCCATATCTTGGTGCAATTTCCTTCAATAAAGCTTTTACTCCTCCCTCTGTGTCGGCTTTTCTTGTCGGGAAGGCTTCCGCCCAGCCTGGCCGTTGATCTGCTGTTAGGAGGAGGTGTTTGTGTCGGCACGCAGTGGGCACATCTGCACCATCTGCCCGCGCTGGGGGGGACGGGGAGTGGGCCCACGGTCGCCCCCCGAACTCGGAGCTCAGCCTGGGACGGGAGAACGTTTCACACGTTGGGCAGCTGCTCTCCATCCTTTCGGCAGCGGTATAAGTTCCCGGTGCTGCCCGTACTTTCTGTACCCGATAGCTCCCCCATGGCTCTCGCGCAGCCTTCTCGCCGCGGTACTGACATATCTCATCGCTAGCACTGGTTTTCCTCCAGTTGTCCCTATTCCGGCGTCATCTTGGCTTGCTTCCTTTTTTCTCTGTTGTTCCTTTGCTTCTGCTGAACGGTCTGTCCCATACGTGGTTTTGGGGTCTGTTACATTCGGCCGTTTGCCTTGATCCATGGCCGGGGTCACAACTGTGCGTTCTCCCGGGGGCTGTCGGGCTGCAGCCTTCGCAGCTGCATCGTCCCCTTTGCTAATGCCCCCGGTGCCCCTGGTGGGGGGTGGGCGGCGTAGGAGAGGAGTCTCTCCAGGCGGCGGGACTGATGCCAGCACGCCACATCTCTCTTCTGCGTTAGGTGTCTTTTTTTTCTGATGATGGGATAAATCCTCGTCCTTTCCATAACGCTCCAGTTGCATGACATACCCCGAAGGCGTATCGAGAGTCTGTATAAATATTAATTCATGCACCGTTTCCCAGATGTGCTGCGCGCATTAAAGCTGCCAGCTCTGCTCCTTGTGTGCCCACCGCTGCTGGGGGGGGTTCAGCGTCTCTCGCCCGCCGCTGCCGACCACAGCTCGGCCAGCCCGCCGCTGCCACGCAGCGCCGGTAGAAAGACGAGCCGTCTAGGAACAGCCGGGTCTGGAGTCCGCAAAGGAGCCTCAGTTACATCTGCCGGTGGTGTACTTGATGTGCGCGTCACCGCTCACGCTGGGGATGTTCTTCACCGTTATCAGGGAAAGGTGTTGGGCAGAGTGCCCCGAGGAGCTGTGGCTGCCCCGTCCCTGGAGGTGGCCAAGGCCCGGTTGGACGGGGCTGGGAGCACCCGGGGCAGGGGGGGACTGGATGAGCTTTCATGTCCCCCCCACCCAGACCGTCCCGTGAGTCAACGACGGGGCAGCGCTCAGCGCCCCGGGCGGGACTACACCTCCCGTGCTGCACCGGCGGAGGGCGGCCCTCCCCTCCCCCCCCCCCCCCCCCCGCTCTGACGCCACCGCCGGGGCCGCCTTTGTCCGCGCCCGCGGCCCGGCCGAGCAGGTACCGGGGGGGGGGCGGCACCGCGGGCATCCCCCGGCGGGGCGGCCCCGGGAGGGGACCTCGGCCCGGGCTGCTCCTCCCCTCCCCTCCCCCCCCTCCGCCGGGACCCCCCGACGGCAGCAGCACCGACGGAGGGCGGTGCGCGGCGCCTCCCGGGGCGCGGGTTCCCCCCGCCCCCCCCCGCGCACACCCGCCGCGCGTCCCACCCCCGGCCGGGGCCCCGCCGCCACCGGCGCTGGGGAGGGCTCGGCCCCCCCCCGGGGCGGCGCTGCGCGTCCGCCTCCCGCCGCTCGGGGCGCGCGCGGGGCCGTGGGGAGCCCCCCCCCTCCCGCTCGGCGGCCGCTGCGGGCCCTCGCGCCGCGCCGGGGGGGGGCGCGGCGGGGGGGGCGGGGCGGAGGGGCGCGCGTGCCCCCGCCGGAGCCCCCGAGGCGGCTGTCCCGGCGGCGCCCGGCCCGGCAGCGGGGGGCCGTCCTCGGAGGCGCTCGGCCGCGGCGCGGCGGGCCGGCCTGAGCCGGGCGCGCTTCTCGCCGCAGATGGCGGTGACCTTCGAGGACGTGGCCGTCTACTTCTCCCCCGAGGAGTGGGCAGAGCTGGCGGGCTGGCAGCGGCGGCTCTACCGGGAGGTGATGCGGGAGAACTACCAGGCGGTCGCCTCGCTGGGTGAGGGCTCTGCGCCGCCGCCGGGACGGGGGGGTGGGGGGGTGGGGGTGGGATGGGGATGGGGATGGGGTGGGGATGGGATGGGATGGGGATGGGGATGGGGATGGGATGGGGAGGGGATGGGGATGGGGATGGGGATGAGGATGGGGACGGGGTGGGGACGGGGTGGGGATGGGATGGGATGGGGATGGGGATGGGGATGGGGATGGGATGGGGATGGGGTGGGGACGGGGTGGGGATGGGGTGGGGACGGGGTGGGGATGGGATGGGGATGGGAATGGGGATGGGGATGGGGATGGGATGGGGATGGGGTGGGGACGGGATGGGGATGGGAATGGGGTGGGGATGGGGATGGGGATGGGGTGGGGATGGGGATGGGGTGGGGACGGGGTGGGGACGGGGTGGGGACGGGGATGGGGACGGGATGGGGACGGGGATGGGGACGGGATGGGGACGGGGGTGGGGACGGGGTGGGGACGGGGGTGGGGACGGGGTGGGGACGGGATGGGGATGGGAATGGGGTGGGGACGGGGTGGGGATGGGAATGGGATGGGGACGGGGATGGGGATGGGATGGGGATGGGGACGGGGATGGGGATGGGATGGGGATGGGGACGGGGATGGGGATGGGGATGGGATGGGGATGGGATGGGGATGGGATGGGGATGGGATGGGGATGGGGATGGGATGGGGATGGGATGGGGATGGGATGGGGATGGGGATGGGGTGGGGATGGGGATGGGGATGGGATGGGATGGGGATGGGGATGGGGATGGGGATGGGATGGGGATGGGATGGGGATGGGATGGGATGGGGATGGGGATGGGATGGGGATGGGGATGGGGATGGGGATGGGGATGGGGATGGGGATGGGGAGGGGATGGGGATGGGATGGGGATGGGATGGGGATGGGATGGGGACATGAGAGAGGAGTGGAGCTGGGGGAGATGCTGGGCCATGGGCAGGGGGGAACCAGTGCCACCATACTGGTACTGCAGGAGAAGGTTCCTCTCTCTCTTCCCTGACCAGGCTGGTGCACCATCAAGCCCGAGATCATCTGCCAGCTGGAGGGAGGAGAGACGCCGTGCGTGCCAGCCCCCCCCGGGGCGCAGCAGAGGCACCGCAGCCCTGAGCCAGGCGGGTACCCGCGGGCTGCGGGGGTCGGGGGGTTGCAGCAGCACCGTCCCCTTGGCCCCGCGTGCTCCGTGCCCCAGGGAGGGTGGGGGGCCCGTGGGGTGCCTATGTCGCTCCGCGTGGGGAGGGGTCCCCAGCAGTGACCCCGACCTCTCCTCCCCAGCAGGCAGTGACGTCCGGAGGCAGCGGGAGGATGGGGGTGTCACCCAGGGGCTGCCAGACCCCACCGCCCTGGTCCTGGGGATGCTCGAGTGGGGCAGGAGGCGGCGGCAGCGCCTCCCGGCCAAGGTACTGCCGGCCCAGCCCCCTGCGACCCCCCCGGTGCCCAATGGGCCCCACACCTGCGATGAGTGTGGGAAGGGCTTTGGTAAGATCCGGGACCTGAAGAAGCACCTGCAGACGCACGCGGTGATGTGGCCCTTCTCCCGTCGGCAGCGCGGCCGCGGCGTTCGGCTGGGGAAGATGGAGGTGCCTCACCAGAAGGAGTACGGTGAGGAGAAGCCCCTCTGCTGCACTGACTGCGGAAAGCGCTTTGCTCAGCAGAATCACCTCCTGAGCCACCAGCGCGTGCACACGGGCGAGAAGCCCTTTACCTGCGGCCACTGCAACAGCCATTTTAGCCACAAGAACAGCCTGATCCGCCACCAACAGGTCCACACCGGGAAGCGCCCCTACGCCTGCGCCCACTGCCCCAAGACCTTCAGGGACAAGACCACCCACAGCATCCACCAGCGGGTCCACACCGGGGAGCGCCCCTTCGCCTGCGCCCTCTGCCCCAAAGCCTTCAGGGAGAAGCACACCCTCACCATCCACCAGCGGGTCCACAGTGCGGAGCGCCCCTTCGCCTGCACCTACTGCCCCAAAACCTTCAAGCAGCCTCAGGCCCTCACCGTCCACCAGCGGATCCACACCGGGGAGCGCCCCTTCGCCTGCGCCCTCTGCCCCAAAGCCTTCGGGGAGAGGAAGGCCCTCAACATCCACCAGTGGGTGCACACCGGGCAGAAACCCTTCAAGTGTGATGAGTGCGGCAAGACCTACAGCCAGAAGCAGCACCTGAAGAGACATCAGTGTGTTCACAGGCACCGGTCAGCGCTTCCGGAGGGCCGCCAGTGGGAGCAGAGGGGTCTGTCCCCGGCCGGGGTGCAGACGGAGGCCGAGCCCTTCCAGCGCTGCAGCTGAGAGAATCTCTTTTGGGAGCGGGGCATGGCGCTGGCTCACCAGCGCACCCAGGGCACCCCCAGCCGGCGGCCGCCTCCCCGGCGCGGCGTCACCAAAGCTGCCGCGGAGTGGTCCGAGGTTCACCCTGGCTCGCTCTCCCGCACCGCGGGAGCTGCGGGTGCAAGGACCCCTCCTCCCTCCTTGCCGGGGGGGTTCTGCCGCCGCTGCCTCGCTCCGGCACCCACCGCCCGCCGGCCCGGCTGCCCGCGGCCATGGGCCTTCTCGGGAGGCGGTGCGGACGGGGGGGAGCGCTGGGGGGCCGATGGCATCGCCCCCACCTCCCCCCGGGGGCAGCGGCTGCCGTTTGCCGGAGGGCGCGCGGGAAGGAACGGCTTCGGGCCGCGTTCGTCCCCAGGAGGAGAGCGCCGCCCGGGAGCAGAGACCGGTGCGGAGCATCACGCGCGCTTGAGGCCGCGCGGCAGCCGGGGCTGGGAGCCAACGCCATCGGCCGCTGCTGAAGCCAAAAGCATCGCGTCTTTCGGTCCTTGTTGTAGGCAGTGTTCACCCCTCCATAAAAGCGTTTGGGAAGGAGCGTGGACGCGGCGTGGGCTGGCGTGTTGGTGTGGGGGAGCAAAGGCGCCGTTGTGCCGCCGGATGGGGCCCGTGGGTGGCGCAGACAGCCGGGGGTGGGGGATTCACGCGGGGGACGGCGCTGCCGTCGCAGTCGCCGCAGATCCGCCGCTGTCACGGAGGGAGCGATGCACTTCACTCGTAGGGAGGAGCAGTGATACGTTTATTGATATAAACCAGAGATTTACCAAAGTTTGATAGTCAGTGTGACGGCCTCGTAAGGGGATTGGGCGGAGAGGCGCACTTGGCTATTTACTGCCGGGAGGACGGGGTCAGCCAGAGCTGCCGGGGAGACGCTCCCCTCGAGTCATGAGGTTCAGAGAGGACCCCCCATCTTTCCAAACGCCTTCTCAGGGGTCAGCGTGCGGCTGGATCCACTCAGCATCCCGGACTGGTGGGGGCTGGAAGGGCCCTCTGGAGCTCCCCCAGTGCCACCCCCCGCCAGAGCAGGGGCACCTCCGGCAGTGGCACAGGACACCTCCAGGCGGGTTTGGAATGGCTCCAGAGGGGGAGACTCCCCCCGTCTCTGGGCAGCTGTGCCAGTGCTCTGCCGCCCGCACAGGAGAGAAGTCCCTCCTCAGGTTGGGATGGAACTGCCCATGGTCACGTTTGTGCCCATTCCCTCTTGTCCTGTCACTGGGCACCACTGGAAAAAGACTGTTCCCATCCCCCCGGCACCCTCCCTTGAAGGAGTTATGAGCGTTGATAAGATCCCCCCTCAGCCTTCTCTTCTCCAGACTGAACAGCCCCACGTCCCTCAGCCTTTCCTCATCAGAGAGATGCTCCAGTCCCCTCATCATCTCCATAGCCCTTTGCTGGACCCTCTCCAGCAGATCCCTGTCCTTCTTGAACTGGGGAGTCCCGAACTGGACACAGTGCTCCAGATGTGGCCTCCCCAGGGCAGAGCAGAGGGGGAGGATGACCTCCCTCGCCCTGCTGGCCACACTCTTCTGGATGCCCCCCAGGATGCCATTGCCCTTCTTGGCCACCAGGGCACATTGCTGGCTCGTGGCCATCCTGTTGTCCCCCAGGACTCCCAGGTCCCTTTCCACAGAGCTGCTCTCCATGAGGTCAGCCCCCAACCTGTACTGGTGCAGGGGGTTATTCCTCCCCAGGTTGCAGTACCCTACACTTGCCCTTGTTGAATTTCATAAGGTTCCTCTCCACCCAACGCTCCAGCCTGTCCAGGTCACACTGTATGGCGGCACAGCCTTCCGGCGTGTCAGCCACTCCTCCCAGTTTTGTGTCATCAGCAAACTTGCTGAGGGTACACTCCATCCCTTCATCCAGGTCATTGATGAATATATTGAACAGGACTGGGCCCAGTACTGACCCCTGAGGGACACCACTCCTTACTGGCCTCCAACCAGACTCTGCACCACCAACCCCAACCTCCTGAGCTCTATCTGTCAGCCAGGTCTCAACCCACCCCACTGCCCATTCATCTACCCATAGTTCCTAAGCTTGCCTGGGAGGATGATGTGGGAGACAGTGTTGAAAGCTTTGCTGAAGTCAAGGTAGACAACATCCACTGCCCTCCCCTCATCCACCCCTCCAGGCACCCCATCATAGAAGGCTATCGGATTAGTCAGACACAACTTCCCCTTAGTGAATCCATGTTGACTACTTCTGATAACCTTCTTTTCTTCCAGGTGCTTTGAGATGACACCCAGAACAAGCTGTTCCATCATCTTTCCAGATGGAGGTGAGGCTGACCAGCCTGTAGTTTCCCGGGTCATCCTTCTTGCCCTTTTTGAAGACTGGAGTGACATTGGCTTTCCTCCAGTCCTCAGGCACCTCACCTGTTCTCCAGGACCTTTCAAAGATGATGGAGAGTGGCCCAGCAGTGACTTCCCCCAGCTCCCTCAGCACTCGAGGGTGCATCCCATCAGGCCCCATGGATTTGTGGGCATCCAGTTTATCTAACTGATCTCTAACTTGCTCCTCGTCAACCAAATTTCTTCCTTCTATCTAGTCTAAATCTCCTCTCCAGTTTAAAACCGTTCCCCCTCGTCCCACGGCTCCCCTCCCTGACCCAGAGTCCCCCCCCAGCTCTCCCGGAGCCCCTTTAGGCACTGGAAGGGGCTCTCAGGTCTCCCCGGAGCCTTCTCTTCTCCAGGCTGACCCCCCCACCTCTCCCAGCCTGTCCTCCCAGCAGAGGGGCTCCAGCCCTCCCAGCAGCTCCAGGGCCCCCTCTGGCCCCGCTCCACCAGCTCCATGTCTCTCCTGCGCTGAGGCCCCCGAGCTGGAGGCAGCACTGCGGGGGGGTCTCCCCAGAGCAGAGCAGAGCGCAGCAAAGGGGCACAATCCCCCCCTGGCCCTGCTGGCCACGCTGCGGGGGATGCAGCCGGGGGGCGGTTGGCCTCGAGCACAGTGCCGGCGGTGCGGTTCGGTGCGCGCATTGCTCCAGGCAGCACTTGGCTGTTGTGGTTTTGTCTGTCTCTCCAAAACCCACTTGTGAGCCGGATGCCGCCACCAGGACGAGATGTGCCCATTGTGCCCACCACGGGTGGTCATCGCTCGGGGAGGGCTATGGCAGGTAAAGCTCAGGTTGGCGGCCGAGCACACGCCACGGGCCAAAGCCCACCGCCCTCTCCAGTTTGGGTCCGGTACTGCTGCTGTGGATGCTGCCTCCAGGACATGGAATCACGGAGTTTCAGAGTTGGAAGGGACCTCCAGAGACCATCCAGCCCCACTCCCCTGCCAAAGCAGGATTGCCCAGAGCACATCATAGAATCATAGAATCAGTGAGGTTGGAAGGGACCTTTAAGATCATCAAGTCCAACCGTTAACGTACCCTGATAAAAACACCACCACTTCTAAACCATGTCCCTAAGCACCTCATCTACCCTTTTCTTAAACACCTCCAGGGATGGTGAATCCACCACCTCTCTGGGCAGCCTATTCCAATGTTTAATAACCCTTTCAGTGAAAAAATGCTTCCTAATATCCAATCTAAACCTGCCCTGACATAACTTGAACCCGTTTCCTCTTGTCCTATCACCTGTCACCAGGGAGAAGAGGTCAGCTCCCATCTCTCTAAAACCTCCTTTCAGGGAGTTGTAGAGGGTGATAAGGTCTCCCCTCAGCCTCCTCTTCTCCAGGCTAAACAACCCCAGATCCCTCAGTCATTCCTCATAAGGTTTGTCCTCCAGACCCTTCACCAGCTTTGTAGCCCTTCTCTGGACACGCTCCAACACCTCAATGTCCTTCTTGTAGTGAGGGGCCCAAAACTGAACACAGTACTCGAGGTGAGGCCTCAGCAGTGCCGAGTACAGGGGGATGATTACTTCCCTAGTCCGGCTCACCACACTATTCCCGATGCAGGCCAGGATGGTGTTGGCCTTCTTGGCTGCCTGGGCACACTGCTGGCTCATGCTCAGCCGGTTGTCCACCAACACCCCCAGGTCCTTTTCTGCCAGGCAGCTTTCGAGCCACTCCGCCCCCAGTCTGTAGCGCTGCATGGGGTTGTTGTGACCCAAGTGCAGGACCCGACACTTGGCCTTGTTGAACCTCACACCATTGGCCTCAGCCCATCTGTCCAGCCTGTCCAGATCCCTCTGCAGAGCCAATCTACCCTCAAGCAGATCAACACGCCCCCCCAGTTTAGTGTCGTCTGCGAACTTACTGAGGGTGCATTCGATCCCCTCATCCAGATCGTTGATAAAGATATTAAAGAGAACGGGCCCCAGCACCGATCCCTGGGGGACACCACTTGTGACCGGACACCAACTGGATTTAACTCCATTTACCACCACTCTCTGGACACGGCCATCCAGCCAGTTTTTTACCCAGCCAAGACTACACCCGTCCAGGCCATGAGCAGCCAGTTTCTCCAGGAGAATGCTATGGGAAACGGTGTCAAAAGCCTTGCAAAAATCCGGGTAGATAACATCCACAGCTTTTCCCTTGTCCAGCAAGTGGGTCACCTTGTCATAGAAGGAGATCAGGTTTGACAGGCATGACCTGCCTTTCACAAAGCCATGCTGACTGGGCCTGATCACCCTGTTCTCTTGCATGTGCCGTGTGATGGCACTGAGGATGATCTGCTCCATGACCTTCCCAGGCACCGATGTCAGACTGACTGGCCTGTAGTTCCCTGGATCCTCCTTCCGGCCCTTCTTATGGATGGGCGTCACATTTGCCAACCTCCAGTCAGCTGGGACCTCCCCGGTTATCCAGGACTGTTCATAAATGATGCACAGTGGGCCGGTGAGCACTTCCGCCAGCTCCCTCAGCACCCTTGGATGGATCCCATCCGGCCCCATAGATTTGTGCACCTCCAGGTGCTGAAGCAGGTCCCTCACCATTTCCCTTTGGACTACAGGGGCTTCACTCTGCTCCCCATCCCTGTATTCTAGCTCAGGGGTCGGAGAATTCAAGGAACAACTGGTCCTACTGCTGAAGACTGAGGCAAAGACGGCATTAAGTACCTCAGCCTTTTCCTCATCCTTGGTTACTACGTTACCGGCCCCATCTACTAGAGGACAGATATTACCCTTGGTCCTCTTTTTATTGCTAATATATTTATAGAAACTTTTTTTGTTGTTCTTGACAACAGAAGCCAGGTTTAGCTCTAGCTGAGCTTTGGCCCTTCTGATTTTTTCCCTACATCGCTTTACTACCTCTTTGTAATCCTCCTGGGTGGCCTGCCCTTCCTTCCAAAGGCCGTATATCCTCTTTTTTCCCCTAAGCTGCAACACTAGCTCCCTGCTTAGCCAGGCCGGTCTTTTTCCCCGACGGCTTGTCTTACGGCACACGGGGACAGCCTGCTCCTGCGCCTTTAGGACTTCCGTCTTGAAAGACATCCAGGCTTCCTGGGCTCCCTTGCCCTGGAGGACTGCCTCCCAGGGGACTTTGTCGACCAGGCTCCTGAAGAGCCCAAAGTCCGCTTTCCGGAAGTCCAAGGTGGCAGTTCTGCTGACCCCCTTCCTTGCTTCTCCCAGAATTGAGAACTCTATCATTTCATGGTCACTGTTGCCAAGACGGCCTCCGACCATCACATCCCCCACAAGACCTTCCCTGTTTAGGACATCCCTCAGGACTGCATCCAGGCGGGTCTTGAACATCTCCAGAGAAGGGGACTCCCCCCCTCCCTGGGCAGCCTGTGCCGGTGCTCTGTCACCCGAACCGTAAAGAAGTGTTTCCGTGTATTTGAATGGAACTTCCTGTGTTCCAACTTGTGCCCATTGCCCCTCGTCCTGTCACTGGGAACCACTGAGAAGAGCCTGGCTCCATCCTCCTCCAACCCACCCTTTAGATACTTGTACGCCATAATAAGGTCCTTTGCTGGACCCTCTCCAGCAGTTCCCTGTCCCTCTTGAACTGGGGAGCCCAAAACTGGACACAGTATTCCAGTTGTGGCCTCACCAGTGCAGAGTAGAGGGGGAGAATGACCTCCCTTGACCTACTGGCCACACTCTTCCCTATGCAGCCCAGGATTCCATTGGCCTTTTTGGCAACAAGGGCACATTGCTGACTCATGGATAATTTACTGTCTACCACAACCCCCAGATCCTTCTCCTCCAAGCTACTTCCCAGCAGGTCCGCCCCTAACCTATACTGGTGATGTCATGGGAGACAGTGCCAAAAGCCTTGCTAAAGCCAAGGTAGATGACATCTACGACTCTCCCCTCATCCAGCCAACCACTTAAAACATCACAGAAAGCTATCAGGTTGGTCAAGCGTGATTTACCCTTGGTAAATCCATGTTGACCACTTCCAATAACTTGCTGTTCCTCAACGTGTTTGGAGATGACATCCAGAACGAGTCGCTCCATTACCTTCCCAGGGACAGAGGTGAGACTAACTGGTCTGTAGTTCCCTGGGTCCTCCTTCTTGCCTTTTTTGAAGATCGGAGTGATGTCAGCCTTGCTCCAGTCCTCAGGCACCTCTCCTGTTCTCCACGACCGTTCAAAGACGATGGAGAGTGGCCCAGCAATACCATCCGCCAGCTCTCCCAGCACTCGCGGGTGCATCCCGTCAGGGCCCATGGACTTGTGAATGTCCAGCTTGGCCAAGTGGTCTCTGACACGGTCCTCCTCAACTGAGGGAAAATCTTCCTCTCTCCAGACCTTCCCCTTTGCCTCCAGAGTATGGGATTGGTGAGGGACAGCTTTAGCAGTGAAGACCAAAGAAAAGAAGGCATTCAGTAACTCTGCCTTCTCTGGGTCTTCCACCACTCGGGCACCCGTCTCCTTCACCACTGGGCCTACAGTTGCCCCGGTCTTCCTTTTTCTATGGATATACTCAAAGAATCTCTTCTTATTGTCCTTAACTGCAGTGGCCACGCTGAGTTCTGATTGAGCTTTGGCCCTTCTCATTTCCCCCTACACAGCTTTGTTTTATCTCGATAGTCCTCATAAGTTGCCACCCCCCTTTTCCAGAGCAGGAAAGCTTTCCTTTTTCTCCTGAGGTCCAGCCAAAGCTCTCTATTTAGCCAGGCCGGTCTTCTCCCCCGTCTGCTCGTTTTTCGGGACACGGGGGTGGCCTTCTCCTGCGCTTCTAAGAGCGCCTGCTTGCAGTGTGCCCAGCCTTCCTGGGCACCTTTGCTCTTCACAACTGCCTCCCACGGGGCACTCTCGACCGTGCTCCTAAACAGGCCAAAGTCTGCCCCGCGGACGTCCAAGGCGGCAGTTCTGCTGGCTCCCCGCCTTGCTTCATCAAGAATTGAAAGTTCTATCATTTCGTGATCACTCTGCCCAAGGCGACCTCCAACCTTGACATCCCCCACGAGACCTTCTCTGTTAGCAAACAGTAGGGCCAGTAGGGCACTTCCCCTGGTTGGTGCCTTCACCAGCTGTGTTAGGAAGGTGTCTTCCACACGCTCCAGGAACCTCCGGGACTGTTCCCTCTCCGCTGCGTAGTATTTCCAGCGGACGTCTGGGAAGGTGAAGTCCCCCCCAAGAACAAGGGCAGATGAGCGTGAGACCTCTGCCGGCTGCTTATAGAGTACTCCATCGGCTTCTACATCCTGAGGGGGGGTCTATAACCCACTCCCACCCTGATGTCTGCCGTGTTGGCCTTCCCCTTGATTCTTATCCATACACACTCAGCACTGTCATCCGCACTGGTAACTTCCAGACATTCAAAGCCGCCCCGAACATAGAGGGCCACCCCCCCACCTCTCCTTCCTTGCCTAGCCCTTCTGAAAAGTCGGTAGCCATCGGTCGCAGCACTCCACTTGCGCGTGTCCTCCCACCACGTTTCTGTGATGGCACCTACATCGCGGTTCCCTTGCTGTACCATGGCCTCCAGCTCCTCCTGGTCACTCCCCGTGCTGCGCGCATCAGTGTGGATGCCCTTCAGCTGGCTAATTGTCCTGCCGCTTTCTTGGGGGGACGGCCCTCATTCCCACCTCATCAGGCTCGGACACTTCTGTACTTACCAAACTACCAGTACCCCTCGTGTCTTCGCTGCCACACGGTTCACCCCCCCCCCCCGTCACTGGGACAGCCTGCGAGCCCCGCTAACTCTTTTGCCCAGAGGCACTGCCTCGCTGCTCCCAGGCACCACCTTTGTAGTCCTGGCGTCGCCCCTTCCCCCTCCCAACCTCCTTTAAGCCCCATGAACGAGCCCTGCCAATTCTCCTCCCAGGAGCAGTCTTCCCCTGCGGGTCGGGTCGGGCTTCCCCCGCCGCTGCCAGCGCGCCCGCTGCCCCGCAGATCCGCCCATGGCCGAAGAAGCCGGAGTCCTGCCGGATGCACCAGTCTCGGAGCCAGGAGTTAATTAGCTGGCTCCTCCTAATTATCCCCTCGTCGACCCCTGCAAACGGTGGGGTAGAGGAGAACGCTCTTTGTGCTCCCGACCCCTTCCCCGGCCGTCCCGGGGCCCCGCAGTCATTCTGCGCTGCCCTTAGACTCGTGGTACCTCCCGCATCTCCCCCTCCCGCATCTCCCCCTCCCGCTATACCGGTGGTAATCTGATGGCTGCACCAGGAGGGGACTTTTCCCCCTATGTCCTCCCTACGTCCTCCGTCGTATGCCCCGGGGGGGGGCAGCTGAGCCCCTGTGGGATGGGGCCATCTACAAAGGGGGCCCTCTGTTCCCCTCCGGAGGGAGTCACCTACCGCAGCCACCCCTCCCCCTCTCCCTCTCCCTCTCCCTCTCCCTCTCCCTCTCCCTCTCCCTCTCCCTCTCCCTCTCCCTCTCCCTCTCCCTCTCCCTCTCCCTCTCCCCCCCTCTCCCTCTCCCTCTCCCTCTCCCTTTCCCTCTCCCTCTCCCTCTCCCTCTCCCCCCCTCTCCCTCTCCCTCTCCCTCTCCCTCTCCCTCTCCCTCTCCCTCTCCCTCTCCCTCTCCCTCTCCCTCTCCCTCTCCCTCTCCCTCTCCCTCTCCCTCTCCCTTTCCCTCTCCCTCTCCCTCTCCCTCTCCCTCTCCCTCTCCCTCTCCCTCTCCCTCTCCCTCTCCCTCTCCCTCTCCCTCTCCCTCTCCCTCTCCCTCTCCCTCTCCCTCTCCCTCTCCCTCTCTCTCTCCCTCTCCCTCTCCCTCTCCCTCTCCCTCTCCCTCTCCCTCTCCCTCTCCCTCTCCCTCTCCCTCTCCCTCTCCCTCTCCCTCTCCCTCTCCCTCTCCCTCTCCCTCTCCCTCTCTTGGTGAGGAGGTGCTAAGGTGGGGGGTGACCGGCCCTGGGTGACACACCGGGTGGACCACCCTCCCCATCCCCCCCACCGGCCCTCCATTCCCGCAGCCCCATACCATTACGCAATGGCAACCGGGAAGGTGAGGGGGTCGGGAGGGGTCCTACGTGCAGCCCACCTCCAGCCGGGGGTCCGGCGCCCCGCGGGGTTTGTGGGCACCGGGCAAACCCCAAATCCCCCAAACCCCAAATCCCACGGGGTTTGCAGGCTCCGGGGGTCCGGCGCCCCACGGGGTTTGCGGGTGGCGGGTGGGGGGAGGGGAGGGGCTGTCGGGGTCCCCTCCCAGGGCCACCCCACTGCCCTCCCGGGGGCGCACGAGGAGTTGGGGGGGACGCGGCCGGGAGAGGCGCCCTCCGGCCAAGGGGTACCCCAGAGCACGGGGCGTCGCGCTCAGCAATAAAACGGGGGGAGGTCGGGGGGAGGCGGCTGCTCGGGAGGGGACGGGCAGCGGTCGGGTGGGGGGAGCGGCCGTTCGCATCTGTGGGGCGGTTTGGGCTCAACAGAGGCGCTCTTTTCATCTCTCTCTCTCTTTTCCAGGAACAGACGGGAGAGCAAACGAGGGAGAGAGAACTACGGGCTGGAGAAGGAAAGTGAAACCAATGAAACATTAGTAATAAAAAGAAAAGGTAATAACATCAAAAGAAGAAGATAAGGGAATCGATACAATACACAGGTACCGGTGCGGCGCTCGCAGGATGACAATCACTGATCGCTCACTGGTGGCAGCGGGAAGCCGCAGACTGGACTCAGCGACAGACGGGAATTGGGACCTGCACTCGGGAACGCCCAGATGGGGACCCGAGGCAGACGGACAGACAGAGTCCTCCTCGGCCGTCGGCCACTGACGGGAGAGCACTGACCCTTCGATCCCTCAGCTTTGCACCGAGCGAGAGGCAGAGGGGACGGAACGGCCCCCGGTCGGGTTTGGGTGCCCCGTCCTGCGCGCTCCTCCCGCCGGTGGGACCTGTCGCGTTAAGGGGCAAAGCAGCTTTGGCAGAAAATACCCCTCCGGTGCGTTGTCTCGCTCCCCCCGGGGGGGCGGCGGGGGCTGAAGGCCGAGCGGTGCCCGGTTCCCCACGCTGGGCCCGGGCGCCTTTAGTGTGTTAAACCGCTACGGCTCTGGGCACAGTGACAGCGCTCTGCGCCGTCAGCCCCTCCTGCTCACGGACTGGCGCGGCCGCGCTGCGGTGGCGTCCCGTGGGAAACCCAACCGAGGGGCTGCCCGCACAGCCCAGTTTGCTCAAACAACGCCTACACAGTTCTTTTGGAGTGCCGGTGACAGTGACCGTCTGCAAAGCCCGTGCGAATACTAAAGATGTTAGTGATACAGCCTGGCTACAAATGCGCTAAGTTCTAAAACAACTCTATAGAGATTTCTAAGTTTCCCGGGGAAGCACTTGGCATAGCCGAGCGTTCGAATCTTCCCCACGAGCGTCCTTGTGGGGGGCGAGGAGAGGCTCAGCCCGTCGACACATCCCAGCAGTCCACGATGGCGTCTTCCCTCACATCCCCCTTTCTTGGGCTATTTCTATACTATTTTTTATCTCCGAGGGGGAGTTTGAGTGACTCCAGCCGTAGATACTTTCAGCACAATCGGTGTAAAATTTTCTCGCCGCACATTTAAAGGTGTAGTTGACGGACAACTGAGGGCGCGGACTGAAGGAGGAGCGGTTGCGCCTCGGAGGGGGGGAGCCTTTGGGACGGGGGGGGGGGGGGGGCTTTGGTATTATAATGCCATTATAACGAGCAAAGTTCACTAAAGGACAGCGTTTCAGCAAAAAAAATGACAGATGGTTGGCTCAGGGTAACCAGTGGGCGGTTTATCAGTTCCGTGAGACCTTCGAGGGCTCCATTCAGTCCCCACGTTCCCAGTTTGTCACAGTCCCCACGTTCCCAGTTTGTCACAGTCCCCACGTTCCCAGTTTGTCACAGTTTGGCCGCGGTGTCTCCACTCCGCTCCGTCCTCCGCACGGTTTCCCTCCCGTGGTGCCGTCCCGTTCCCGTGTTTGTTGGACCGTCGCAGGGTTTGGCCGCGGAGTCTCTGCCCCACTCCACCCCCGCGTTGCTCTGCAGAAGCGGTGCTGTTCGGGGAATCGCAGATGGATTCTTCACATACCGCTGCGGCTGTGTTCCACCCGAGAAACCTTCTGATTTTAGACCTTTCCCGAATGTGTGACCAACGCTGAACTATTGATCCTTTGTAGTCATCATTCCACGGGCGGGACCCCTCTGCGCTCTCCCTCCGCCGCGGCACGGAGCAGCGTGAGCCGGGCCGGTGTCGGAGCCGGGAGCGTGCGCAGGAGCCCGCGCGCACCGTGCCTGGGCAGCAGCTACGGCCGCCGTCTGGTCAGTGCCGGAGCAGAAACCGCCTGAAAACGCGCGATTGATTCCCGAAAGCGCTGTCAGTTAGAAGAGGCTGAGCCGCGACGTGGAATTCCCGAGGAGAAAATCGGTGGTCCCGTTTCGCCTCAGACCGGGACGACCCGACTGCCGTGGCTGGGCGGATGCGGCGGAGATGGCTGGGCAGCCCGGTGCGCCAGCTCCCCCCGGGGCTGTGGGGGACCCTCGTCCGCTCCCCCGCGGACTCGTGCGCCTTCAGGTTCCTCAGGCGGTCCCGCAGGCGCTCTGCTGCTACCGCGGGGGCTCCTCTTCCTCCCGCTCCCCCCTGCCTCGGGCGGCCCCGGCGGTGCGGTCGGAGCCCTGCCAGCCCAGGTCGAGCGAAGGGGTCCCTGAGCAGCTCAGCCCTCCCCGGGGCCCCGGCGGTCTCCCGCTCCCCTCTGCGGAGGGGCCACATCCCCCCGCTCCCCCCGCGGTCACTGCCACACCTCCGGAGGGCTTTCACGGGAACGGTAAGAGGTTGAACCCGGCGGTGCGCTTGGGCGAACCTCGTGGGTGGAGACCCTCAAGGAGGGCTCCGGAAGCAGCCGGGGGAGGGGGTCTCGTGGCCGCGGGACGGTCCTTTCTTTTTGGCTAAAAATTGCAGGAAGGAGCAGGTAAAGGGCTTTGGCACAGAGTGAACCTTCAGCCGCGGCGGTGAAAGCCCTCTGCGGGGCTCCCGTCGCAGAAACCTCAAGACCATACTCGTAATGCGACGAGCGCCCCGGTGAGGCCCGCGGACCCCCGCCCACGCGTCGCCGCGTCACCCACCAGCCCCGTCGCACACGACACAGCGGCGCCTCAGCTCTGCGCTGCGCCGGCGCCGGTGGGGACGGAGGTAATTGTCCCGAGGGTCCGGGACGGGACACAGCCGGGTTGGCTGACCCGCACCAGCCCGGGGCCGTTCCACACCACGGGGCACCGGTGCCGGTACAGGGCTGGGGGCTGCGGGGGGGAACGGCAGCTCGGCAGCGGGACGGGCTGCGGGTTCCGCTCTGTGAGCGGCTGCGCGTTAACCGCCGTTTGGGTGTTCATGGAATCACAGTGTCATAGAGCGCTTTGGGTTGGAAGGGACCTTAAAGACCACCCAGTGCCACCCCCCGCCATGGGGACCCCTCCCCCCAGCCCAGGGTGCTCCCAGCCCCGTCCAACCTGGCCTTGAACACCTCCAGGGATGGGGCAGCCACAGCTTCTCGGGGCACCCTGCGCCAGGGGCTCACCGCCCGCACAGGCAACAATTTCTTCCCAATATCTCAACTCAATCTCCCCTCTCTCAGTGTCAAACCGTTCCCCCTCGTCCCATCGCTCCCCTCCCTGACCCAGAGTCCCCCCCCAGCTCTCCTGCAGCCCCTTTAGGCACTGGAAGGGGCTCTCAGGTCTCCCCGGAGCCTTCTCCTCTCCAGGCTGACCCCCCCACCTCTCCCAGCCTGTCCTCCCAGCAGAGGGGCTCCAGCCCTCCCAGCATCTCCGGGGCCCCCTCTGGCCCCGCTCCACCAGCTCCATGTCTCTCCTGCGCTGAGGCCCCCGAGCTGGAGGCAGCACTGCGGGGGGGTCTCCCCAGAGCACAGCAGAGGGGCACAATCCCCCCTCGCCCTGCTGGCCACGCTGCGGGGGATGCAGCCCGGGGTGCCGGGGGGTCGCTGGGCTCCAGCGCACAGTGAGGGCTCCTGTTGAGCTTCTCAAAAGACAATACCCCCCCCGGCACTCAGCCTGTCCTCAGGCACTGGTGGGGCTGGGGGCGACCGGGCGCGTGCAAATAACTGAGGATGGGGGTGGGTCGCACGGGCGGCTGTGGGCGCGTTGGGGCATTAACCACCCCGGAGGGATGTCGAAGCCCCCCGGGGCAGCACTCGCCATACCTTGTGTGAACCTCGGCTGGTGCGAGGGATCAGAACGCGAGTTTGACGTTGACCTTGAGCAGATATCCGCGTACCCTTGGAGAGAGTGGGGAGTCCTGGGAAGAGCTGAGTAAAAGGATAATGGTTGGCAAACATCCTGGCTCTGACCAGAGCATGAAGAGCGCGTGATGGAGCGCGTATCGGGCAGAAGTAGAATGGTGGAATATACGCATAGATAAGCACCGGGTAAAAGAATATAACCCCCCCACCTTGTTAAATAAAGGAATTGGATCGCTGCAACTTGGTGTCCAGTGTCGTGTCCGTCCCAACGACGACAATACCTGAGTGTCCGAATCGCACCCGCAGCCGTCCCTGTGGGGGGAGAGCGGCTCAGCCCAGCGACGGATGCCGGCCGCGCCGTCGGGGGTGGGCAGCCACGGTAATGGCCAACAGGATGGCCACGAGCCAGCAATGTGCCCTGGTGGCCAAGAAGGCCAATGGCATCCTGGGGGGCATCCAGCAGAGTGTGGCCAGCAGGTGGAGGGAGGTCATCCTCCCCCTCTGCTCTGCCCTGGGGAGGCCACATCTGGAGCACTGTGTCCAGTTCTGGGCTCCCCAGTTCAAGAAGGACAGGGAACTGCTGGAGAGGGTCCAGCAAAGGGCTACGGAGATGATGAGGGGACTGGAGCATCTCTCTGCTGAGGAGAGGCTGAGGGACGTGGGGCTGTTCAGTCTGGAGAAGAGAAGGCTGAGGGGGGATCTTATCAACGCTCATAACTCCTCAAAGGGAGGGTGCCGGGGGGATGGGAACAGTCTTTTTCCAGTGGTGCCCCGTGACAGGACAAGAGGGAATGGGCACAAACGTGACCGTGGGCAGTTCCATCTCAACCCGAGGAGGGACTTCTCTCCTGTGGGGGCGGCAGAGCACTGGCACAGCTGCCCAGAGAGGGGGGGGAGTCTCCCCCTCTGGAGCCACTCCAAACCCACCTGGAGGTGTCCTGTGCCACTGCTGGAGGTGCCCCTGCTCTGGCGGGGGGTGGCACTGGGGGAGGGCCCTTCCGACCCCCACCAGAACCCCTCGGGGTTCCCCACCCACGGCGGTACCCGCCCGGACATCCCTCCTCTCCGCTGCTATTTTCACACCATTTTGTGCCTTCCGGGCGGGGCCGGAGGGACTCCGCTCACACAGACTCCCGTCGGGACCGGTCTCAAATTTTCTCGCTTCGCTTTTAAAGGTGTTGACGAGGAAAATGCCGCGGGGGGGGAGGGGCGGGGGCGGGCAGGGGGCGGGCAGGGGGCGGGCAGGGGGTGGGCAGGGACGGGCAGGGGGGGGCAGGGGGCGGGCAGGGGCGGGCAGGGGGGCAGGAAGGGGGCGGGCAGGGGCGGGCAGGGGCGGGCAGGGGGCGGGCAGGGACGGGCAGGGGCGGGCAGGGGGCGGGCAGGGACGGGCAGGGGCGGGCAGGGGCGGGCAGGGGCGGGCAGGGGCGGGCAGAGAGCGGGCAGGGGGCGGGCAGGGGCGGGCAGGGGACGGGCAGGGGCGGGCAGGGGCGGGCAGGGGGCGGGCAGGGACGGGCAGGGGGCGGGCAGGGGCGGGCAGGGGGCGGGCAGGGGGCGGGCAGGGGGCGGGCAGGGGCAGGAAGGGGGCGGGCAGGGGCGGGCAGGGGGCGGGCAGGGGCGGGCAGGGGCGGGCAGGGACGGGCGGGGGGGGCAGGGGGCGGGCAGGGGCGGGCAGAGGGGCAGGAAGGGGGCGGGCAGGGGCGGGCAGGGACGGGCAGGGGCGGGCAGGGACGGGCAGGGACGGGCAGGGGGCGGGCAGGGGCGGGCAGGGGCGGGCAGGGACGGGCAGGGGCGGGCAGGGACGGGCAGGGACGGGCAGGGGGCGGGCAGGGGCGGGCAGGGGGCGGGCAGGGGCGGGCAGGGACGGGCAGGGGGCGGGCAGGGGCAGGAAGGGGGCGGGCAGGGGGCGGGCAGAGAGCGGGCAGGGGGCGGGCAGGGGCAGGAAGGGGGCGGGCAGGGACGGGCAGAGGGCGGGCAGGGGGCGGGCAGGGGCGGGCAGGGGGCGGGCAGGGACGGGCAGGGGGGCAGGAAGGGGGCGGGCAGGGGCGGGCAGGGGGCGGGCAGGGGGCGGGCAGGGGCGGGCAGAGAGCGGGCAGGGGGCGGGCAGAGAGCGGGCAGGGGGCAGGCAGGGGGCGGGCAGGGACGGGCAGGAAGGGGGCGGGCAGGGGGCGGGCAGGGGGCGGGCAGGGGGCGGGCAGGGACGGGCAGGGGGCGGGCAGGGGCGGGCAGCAGGAGGTGCAAGCAGGAGGCACCGGCAGCAGGAGGCGCAGGCAGCGGGAGGCGCAGGCAGCGGTGCAGGCAGCGGTGCACCCCGGAGGTGCCGGGGCGGGTGCGGGGTCCCGGCGCTGCCCCCCCGCGCTGCCCCCCCCGGCTTTGGCGGGGACCCCCGTCCCAGTCCGTCCCAGTGCCCCACTCCGTCCCCCCGCTCCCTCCCGGTCCCCCTCGGTTCTCCCCCCGTCCCTTCCCGGTGTCCCCCCCATCCCCCCAGTCCCCCCTCCCCCCGTCCCTCCCCGGTCCCTCCCGCCCCCCCTGAGCCTTTCACGGTCCCTCCCGGTGTCCCCCCCCGGTCCCTCCCGATCCCACCTCCCGGTATCTCCCGCTGTCCCCCCCGGTGTCCCCCCCATCCCCTCCCGCCCCCCCCCCGAGCCCTTCACTGTCCCTCCCTGTGTGTCCCCCCCGATCCCTCCCAGTCCCTCCCAGTGCCCCCCATCCCCTCCCACCCCCCCGATACCAGAGGCGGAGGGGGGGGGGGGGGCCTCTCCCGCATGTTTATTGCAGACGGGGGGGGGGGGGGGGGGGGCAGCACAGCGCACCCCGGGGGTGCAGCCGCCGTTGGGGGGGGGGGGGACGGGACACACACGACGACACACGCAGGACCGCCCACCCCGGGGGGGGGGCGATGGAGGTGATGGTGATGGTGACGGGGGGGGGTCCTCAGCGCCGGGAGAAATCCCCACCTGCGGGAAAGGGGGGCGGTGAGGGG